>NW_019154087.1:55089200-55243053 GCF_002288905.1 Enhydra lutris kenyoni | reverse complement strand
TCTTTAGATAAGCTATCTAGCTGATCTCCCGCTACCTGAAGTAGTCTCAGCCTGCTACTTCTCCGCCATCTTGACTCCTCTCAGTTTTGGTATGTTTTATCTCCATTTCCATTTGTTTCAAGATTTTTTAAATTTCCCTTTTGATTTCTTCTTTGACTCTGTGGTTGTTCAAGAGTGTGTTGTTTAATTTCTGTTTATTTGTGAATTTTTCACCCTTATTCCTGCTACTGACTTCTAGTTTCATTCCATTGTGATCAAGAAAGATACTTGATATAATTTCTATCCACTTGAATTTGTTGAGACTTGTTTTGTTGCTTGACTTATGATATATCCAAAAATGTTTCATGTACACATGAGAGGAATATGTATTCAGCTGCTATTGAATGGTATTTTCTCTATCTGTTAGGTCCATTTGGTCTCTAGTGTTGTTTAAATCTGCTGTCTCCTTATCAAGTCTTTGTTCAAAGTGGAATATTAAAGTACTCAACTATTATTGTATTACTGTTTATTTTTCCTTTTAGTTTTGTTAGTATTTGTTTTATATATTTAGTTGCTTTGATGTTAGGAACATAAATGTTTACAATTGTTATATCTTCTTGGTGGATCCCTTTATTACTATATAATGACTTTTTTTATCTCTTTGGATCATTTTAAATTTAAAGTCTATTTTCTCTGACATATGTATGGTTGACCCCTGCTTTCTTTGGTTTCCATTTGCTAGAAATATCTTTTTCCATCTACTTACTCTCAGTTTCCCTTAATTCTTAAAGTTAAAGTGAGTCTCTTATAGGCAGCATATCACAGGATCTTTTCTTTACTCGTTCAGCCATTCTATGTCTTTTGATTAGAAAACTTAGTCCATTTATCTTTAAAGTAATCATTTGTAGGTAGAGACTTACAACTGTCATATTGTTAATTTTTCTGTTTTTTAGGTTCTTGGTTCCTTGCTTCCTCCCTAGCTATCTTTGTGACTTCATTCCTCTTTGTTATTATATGTTTTCACTCCTTTATTGTAATCTGTGGTATATCTTTGCAGTTGGATAGGGTCACTATATAGAGCTCCTTGTCAGTTGAGGCCACATACTATGCTCCACAGTTGGATGCAGTCACTGGCTGGGTCCCTGCCTGGGAAAGGTCTCATGTTGTGTTCAGCAATTAGACGAGACTATTGGCTGGATTCTGCTGCAGGGCAGGGGGGTAGGCCAGGCTCCATGGCTGAGTTGTAATGTAGACTGGATATTGAGGGTGCACAAGGTCACTATTTAAACTTGATCTTTTTAGGGGACCAGAATCTATACTTAACAGGTAGACAGAGCTCCTTGCTCAATTCTTTGCCCGTAGCACACCTGCAGGGTGGACTCTGAGGCTGCCTGGATTCTCTGGTCATGTGAGACTGGCAGTAATTGGACAGGGCTGTGAGTTTGCTTCCATAGCCAGCAGAGTGTTAGAGCAGGCTCCATAGCCAGCCAGTAAGCCTATGGGTTGGAGACCTAAATAAGGCAGAACTGCCTACCAAGCTTTAGTCAGGGGCACTGGGTCAGCTCTCCAGATGGGCAGAGCTGCTTGCTGTGATTTTTGCTTAAGTGCTGCTGCAAGCATGGCTGGGGTATGGGCTACGTAGCTGCCCACGTTTTTCCGTACAAGCTTCCTCATCAGGCAGGACTGCAGGCTTAGGTGTAGGGACTTTGATGCATACAGGGCTGTGAAGTTGCTTCCTTGTCCAGGTGGGACCATAGAGCAGGCTCCATGGCCAGTATAGTTCCTTAATCCTGTGAGATGAAAGGTATAAAATAAAGACTCAGAACTGCCCAAGAGCTCCTTGGCCAGATGGAGCCATTGGATCCACTAAGCAGATGGGCAGAACCACTGGTGGTGATCTCTGCTTAGGTGCAGCTTTTCAGGAAGTAAGCAGCTTATCAAAATCTGATCATTGGTTGCTCTCACCCTTGTATCCTCTTCTCTGTTTCTATCTGATCCTCTCAGTGGTCAAGCCCCCCAGATTTCCTCAGTGTTCCCTATGAGGCAAGACCCAGGTGTACTTCCTGGGAACATCTGCAATGCTGGGGAAGTTGGATGTCTGCCTTGGGCTCTTTTTTCCTTATTGAAGATACCATCGAACTAGGTGGTTCCTCTTGGTGTAGCACTGTGCCAGCCTGGGGAAGAGGTTATGCAGTTCAATGTAGCTACTTCTCTTACCTTTCTAATGTAGTCCTTCTCAGTCTCTGTGGTGCAAAAGTATGCTTCAGTATCATTTAGGGTTTGGGGATTTCACAATCGTGCCTTGTGCACCAGTAGTTGCTAGCTGGTCTTTTCATAAGGGGACTGAAGTCAAGAATGATCTATGTTGACACAGGTCACTCCCAACTTACAAGTTTCTAGGCCTAAAAATATGGATTAGTAAATATATTTTCTATCTTTTAGATAGAAATATATTTTAGTAAATATATTTTTAGTAAATTTATATTTAGTAATATATTTTCTATCTAAATATATTTTCTATCTTCTATCTTTTCTATCTTTTATCTCTCTTTCTCTGATGGTGTCAAAGAGTATCTTCAAATAATGCATGCAACAAACATTTTGAATGTTAAGATACATCACTAATACTGCTGACTGGCACCTTTTATCTATGGCAAGGTAAAATTTAGATATATGCTGAAGATGATAACATTTAGATATATGCAGAAGATGATAACATGTTTTGATATTAGCTGCTGATTAAAATCCTTTGTGTGAGTAGCGTGCAGGCTGAGTTTTGATCTTAATCTTGATTACCAAGCTGTATTGCTATATTAATCCTGTGCGATGAACCATCGGGACTGCATGTTCTCTTGTATGCTTACCATATATAGGGATCAGCTTGTTGGAACATTTGGATAAATGTCTTGAGAATGAAGTGTGTTATGTGTGGCCAGTTAAGCTTTAAATGGATGCACCAAATATATCGCAACACTCATCTCCAGTTCCTTGTTTTATTACTTCTGTTGGTGTTGGAATATAATAGGTGAGCCAGGTGCTAGGAACTCTTGCTTGAGTTTCCACATGCATTATCCTGAATTAATAAGCCTTGGAGAAATTGCCTAGGAGTCAGACTTTCATAGTAACTGACATGGTTTAGTTTGATTTAGTGTCTAAATAGGAGAAATGAATCAAAAAGGATAGGGCAGACTGACCAGATCAAATACAAAATTACAGTTCCGGTTCATTCCAGCCTGTCAATTCATCTAAACATTTTAACTCTCATATACCATTATTATCTTATTTGATTGAAAATGCAATCTAGAAGTTATGGTTATTGTAGAATGTTCTGATCTCAAAACTCTATACAAATATATATATTTGACTGATTTAGAATGAAATGTTTTATTCTTTTATGATCTAGGTACTTTGTTTAGATGGGAACATTGACAGACAAATAAGGTAGGCAACATCTCCTAACCTGTATGTTTTCTTTCAAAACATTACTAAATTTTATACTGTAACCCATTACTACTCTCACAACCAATTTGTCTCCTATATACTCCTTATTTTTTCTTAAAAAGAAACTAAATAGAATGATGCAAACACACACAAAAAACAAGCTTTTACTGACACATAAAAAAATTACATTCATTTGCACTTTATTTTGAGAAAGGCATAAAGTAAAGATCTTACAATACAAATACAGAATTTAAAAATCATACAGAATAGGAAATGTAAATATGTAAAATATATGGTGTATGATTAAGCATACAATTTAGCTCTGTGCTTCCAAGGCAAATATGGAAAAGGACTGCTATGCAATTCTTATTATCTGATAACATACAGTGTATCAGTTAGTGGGATAGTACTATTTCTGGCATTAAACTTTATAAAGAAATTTATCACTTGGATCCAAAAACAAGAGTCAAAGACCATAAGTAATAATTTTTTAAGAGTGACTATTTATTTATGAATCTGAGAGAGAGAGAAAGCAGGTGAGAGAGAGAGAGCATGAGCAGGGGTGAGGGGCAGAGGTAGCAGGAGAAGCAGACTCCATGCTGAGCAGGGAGCCCAACCTGAATTTCTTTTTTTTTTTTTTAATTTTATTTATTTATTTGACAGACAGAGATCACAAGTAGGCAGAGAGACAGGCAGAGAGAGGGGGGAAGCAGGCTTCTTGCTGAGCAGAGAGCCTGATGTGGGGCTCGATCCCAGGACCCTGGGATCATGACCTGAGCCAAAGGCAGAGGCTTTAACCCACTGAGCCACCCAGGTGCCCCCCAACCTGAATTTCTATCCCAGGACCCTAGGATCATGACTTGAGGTTAAAGCAGATGTTTAACCAACTGAGCCATTCAGGCACTCCATGATAATATCTTTTTTTTTTTTTTAATTTCTTTTCAGCATAACAGAATTCATTGTTTATGCACCACACCCAGTGCTCCATGCAATACATACTTAATACCCACCACCTGGCATGATAATATCTTAAGAATGAACTTGTAAAAGGTGCAGAGAATATTCTTCATAAAAATATTTTGTTTATTAATTTTCAAAGAAAATCAAAATCAAATGATTACATTAATGCTGACAGAAAGTATGTTGGTAATTTGGTGTGTGTGCATTGTATCTGATATCAGAGTCAAGCTTTAGACACTTGATCTCTAAAGAACAAGAGGTAATGTGTTCCTTAAATAGTTTTTGTCAAATACTGATTTTCCTGACTAGGACATTGACAGGATCAAGTGAGTCATCAATTCAAAGTTAAACTTCCTGTCCATAGTCTCAGGTACAAACAAGATACAAACCTGCTATATTGCTTATAAACGAAGGAACATATTATTTGGATTCTAGCCAGACATATAACAAGGCTTCTATCTTTTAGATCCCTTCCTTTTCATTGTAGTCTTTTGTTTCCCTTCAACCTTGGCAATGTTCTGACTCTCCAAGGTAAATCCTAATGAGCCTGGATCCTTCTCAGATTCTCCCTTAATACCCTGTTTTTCTCCCCAGTTGCACATTAAGACCCAGGGGAGATGCTCTATTCTCTGTGAATAGAAGTTGATGGGAAGAGATAAGTAACAGCCAGTGGTCAACAAGAAATTCCTCCCTGGGGGAGATGGAATGAAGCTGTAACTATTTAACCATTAACACTTTTGTACTAAACAAGCTATCCATAGTTCTAGTGATTCAGAAATAAAATATAGTGGCATTGCTTCGTATATCTATTGTTTAAATTTTAAGCTTTACATAGATATTTAGTGTCTTAACATGCATTTTTGTCTGTCTGAAAGACATATGAATTATTAAGCTATATATGTTAACAGGGAAAGAGTGAAAAACATTTTTGAACTTTCCATATAAGTTGGAAGATCCAGTAATAGAGTTTTCTGGTGGTAACTAGTTAAACTGACTATATGACTAGAATAGGATATTCTATCTATAGGATATTCATTCAGTCATGCTATTTTAAGGTTGCATTTCCAGAAATGAGATTGAGGAGGAGCATTGGTAAATGGGGATATTCAGATCTAAAGGATTATCTTGAGTCTGATCATCATCTTAGCCTTCATATACATCATAATTAGCATTAGAAGATGCTCAGAAAGAAATCAGGTTGCCAAAATCTGTGATAATGTCTTCAGGGATTTGGATTGGACATCATTTACATAGCAGAACTCTCTCTATCCCTACTTTCATAAGACATTTTTTTCTTAAAATAGTTTCTTTCCTTTTTTTTTCTGTGATATAATTCCAATTTATATCCTTAAAAATGTATGCAAAATAAACTTGAGATTCAAGTTAGCTCAATGTTGGGATAGCCCTGTTCTACTTCAGAAGTTTAAGTCATTAAGCTTTAGAGAAAAGGTTTAGAGAAGAGTCACTAAAAGAGCATATTTTTTGTTTTAGATTTAGTAGTTTGTTCAAATAAATCATTAGCTATGTTAGTGAGTATCCATATTGGGCATTTAATAGATATTTGTTGAATGAGATTAAAAATTATAATAGGCTTGTCATTTAGAATTATTTTTTAATTTTCTTCACTTTCTTGGCTCAAAATTAAATGGTGGATCTTTATGCCCCAGTTTCTTCATCTGTAGTATTAGAGATACCTACCCCCTTTAATGGATGATTGTAATTCTGTTAAGTATCATCCTAAGGCTCTTAGAGATCATATCCCAACGTATTTTAAATATTTGCTCTAAAACGTGAAACATAAAATTTTTTATTAAATAATACCTCTTAAAATCTAGAAAAAAACTATTGTGAGGCATAATAGTAAAGTATTTTTGCTTTTGTAGCAGAGCAGGTTTTAGTTATTTGCTTTCCTTAAGCAATGCAAAATACAGTTTAGGAATCATGTACTTATCCACTGCATAACCATGTATTTGTTACATGGCAAAAGAACCAGCACTGGGAGATTCAAAATTAGTTAAAAAGTGCATATACACACACACATTTTTTTTTTAATTTAAAAATATCTAGGATATGTATTAACTGTTGCTCCACCTGGAATGGAGGGTAGGACTGTTTGGTTCACAACAGCAGAGATTTTCACGAAGTAAGCTGTTGTCAGTTCTTTGCAGACAGTACAAGTCATTCTGGTTTCAGTGTCAGCAGCATTGAAGACAGCAAAGGGAGCCTTGGTGAGTAGATGAGTTCTGAGACCTTTTCAGCTTAGGACATTGAGGCTTACTTATTTCTGGCCCTGCTTCTCAAAGTTCTAGTTTAGCTTTGAAAACTCTGATGCAGCGTATCTCAAGATACTTGTTTAATATATGAATTAAAGATGATTTAGTTGGTGATAATTTCAGACATATCTAACATATAAATAAAAGGAGATAAGCATACAATTATTTAGTTTGCTGTTGTAGTTGAAAATTTTATCATTATTTTAAATTAATGGATTGGAATTTTTAAACCTAAAATCTCCAAGTAGTAATGAACACAAAGTTTATAGAGAATATTGAAATAGTAGAATAACAGAGTTTTTATTCTATATAAACTTTAAATATATCTTCTTACTTTGTAATGATTTAAATAAAATATGTGTAGTGATTGAAATGATTGCACTTAAATCTCTTCTATTCAAAAAGTACAAATATAATCTGAGATATTATTATTTAATATATGGCATGCTTATAATACCTTAACTGTTTTCCATTTGACTAATAATAGTTTCTCTCCTAAAATTATTTGAACAAAATAAGTTGAAGTCAAATTTCTATAGATATTACCTATTTAGAACTTAACCTTGAAATCTTGTAAAACTGCTTTGAATTGTAGAACCCCCCCAAAAGACATGCAGAACAACTTCAAATTAACCTGCAATTAACTAACAGTTGGCAGTTCCAGAAATTAGAATGCCAATAATCAGAGTCTTCTGGTTCTTCCATTTTGAAGACCTACTAGTTATTAGGAATCATTTTAGAAATGGAGGTTATTGATCTGCAGGGTCTGTAGGATATGAGAGGGAGAGAGGTGCTTTGGGAAGTATAATTTTGGAAGTAATGGGTTTAAAAAGATGACATACCTCTGAGAAGATGGCAAGGGGACAAATATTGGAGAAGAGGAACAACAGCCCACAACATGCTATAGCCCTTGCTGGAGCCCTGAAGTGCAGTGATGGTGGAATTGACAGTAGTTTGGAGAATGTAGCTATTACGTATAGCAGGGAATCAGCACAAATGATGTGCAAAGGCTGGAAAGAGCATCTATTTGCAGAGGTTAATAATATGCTTATTGTGATTGGCAATTGGACCCATTCTAGAAACAAAGAGAGTCAATTATGATTATTTCCTTTTGATAGAAAAATGAAAACTACAGTTACTCTCCCAGTCCAGAAATCTAGAATCTGACAGTTTGGGCTTTTCTAGAACAATATACACAGAGAATTTCCTACCTGAGGTTCTTTGTTTAGGCATGAAAAAGGCATTAAAGATGCAATAGGTGGTTTCAACAAATGTATGCAAATTATATTATGATGAAAATTGTGTCTCTACGATTTTCTCATTAAGAGAAGGGCCAACAATCAGTAAGTACAAAATACTTCATGTCTGCAGTTTGATATATTCACCGTTCCAGCACCACTTAAGGTACTCTGCGAGCCAGCGATAGCATTCACTTGATCCATGTGATCAACTGCCTCTAATTATGGTATCAAATCACTTGAAAGGATGTGTATTGCCTTCTTAATATTTAAGTAGATTTTTTTAAATTCTCCCTCTCTGATGGTAATGCTCACATATTACAGCTGCTAGAGCTAATTGAGAGATTCCTGTGGGGTCTAAAGGTATGCATGGTATTAGCCATGTTGGTCTGCTTTGATGTTTTTGTCAGTAAGATCTTGTTTTAGAGCATTGTCGAGTAGACCTAACAGTGCTTTTGACATGTGTTCTCATCCATTCCCACAGACTTTTCCTAACCCTTCTTTGAGGAGGTATTTGGGGATATGAAAAATACTAATGTGCAGAGTTTGTTCCCTACTGGCAATATTTTTCTGCTCATCCAGCAGTTTTACAGCAGAATTTCTCACTTAAGTGATATGGTATAATTCCATTTTCCACATGGAAAAATGGAATTTATTTTATATTAATTTTAAAGAACTAGAGCTTTTAGACATACAGACAACAGCAGTCAAGCACTTGACGCAGAGCTGTACTCACACTGTTGTTTATTATGGAGTTCCTGAAATGAGCCCTTCAGTACATGGGATAAAGGGAGAGATTATAGATGCTTTGGTTAGTCCCATAAATTTTGCAAAACCTCTGAATATATGAAGTAGAATATAGCAGTTGCTCTACAGGGAAGAGAAATACCATTCCCGCTGTAAATCTTTACTGCCCATGCCTTTGCAACCATTTGTCAGTCTGTGCCTTTCTATAACAATTTTAACTCTGAAAAAATATCTCCAGGGTTGAAAACTTATTAAAACTCTCTGTGTGGAGTAAGTATGCTGCCTTGGGTACTCTGTGGAGCTGCAAAAAAGAGAGAAGGCTGGTCCTACCCCTGGGGGCAGTAAATCTAATGAGAGCCAGAGGCAAACAAAAAGGACTCAGTACAAAACAGGTGACCAAATATTAATAAAGACACCAACATTCATAAAATAGGCTGAATGGAAAGTTTGCCATCAGTTTAGTGAGCTGTACTACACCAAGAATAGGACATACCCTAGCTCTACTTCTACTAATAATAACAATCACTGAAATCCTCTGTATTGTAGGCAATGTATTTACCTTATGTTAAATCTTTACCACAACCTTGTAAGATAGTATAATCATCGGTTTACAGAAGAGAAAAGTTTGGTTTTTTTTTTTTGTTTTTTTTTTTGCTAAGACTTTATTTTTTAAGAGTGGTTTAAGATTCACAGAAAAGTTGAGGGAAAGGTACAGAGACTTTCCATATACCCTCTGCCCAGCACATGCATAGCCTCCCCCATTACCAGAATTCCCCATCAGAGAGATCATCTTAGTTACCATTGATGAATCTGTATCAATACATCATCACCTAGATTCCGTAGTTTACATTAGGGTTTGCCCTGGGTTTTGTACATTCTATGGAGGTGAGTAATGACATATATCCATCATTACAGTATTATGTAGAGTATTTTCACTACCCTAAAAAACCCTCTGTGCTCCTTCTGTTTATTTCTCCCTCCAATCTCCAGTCCCTGGCAACTGTTCATCTTGTTACTGTCTCCATAGTTTTACCTCTACCAGAAGGTCATACACTTGTAATCATAAGATATGTAGACTTTCCAAACTGGCCTCTTGCACTCAATAATATGCCCTTATGTTTCTTCCCTGTCATCTCATGACTTGATAGTTCCTTCCTGTTTGACACTGAATAATAGCCCATTGTCTGAATACACCAAAGTTTATCCATTCACCTACTGAAGGACATCTTGTTGCTTTCAAGTTTTGGTAATTATGAGTAAAAGCATCTAAAACATCTGTGTGCAGATTCCTGTGTGTACATAATTTTAAGTTCCTTTGGGCAAATACAAAGCGTGATAGTTGTTTTATACGGTAAGAGTATGCTTAATATTGTAAGAAATCACCAATTGGTTGTCCAAAGTGGCTGTACCATTTTGCATTTTGAGAAATAATGAATGAGAGTTCTTACTGCTCTGTATCCTTGCCAGCATATGGTGTTGTCAGTGTTTCAGATTTGAGCATTCTACTAAGTATATAGCAGTATCTTGTTTTAATTTGCATTTCCTAGATGACATATGATTTGGATCAGTTTTTTTCTGTATGCTTTTTTACCATATGTGTATCTTCTTCGGTGA
Source organism: Enhydra lutris kenyoni (assembly GCF_002288905.1). Lineage (NCBI taxonomy): Eukaryota > Metazoa > Chordata > Mammalia > Carnivora > Mustelidae > Enhydra > Enhydra lutris. The sequence goes on along the minus strand of NW_019154087.1, from coordinate 55,232,801 downwards.
AATGTCTGTTAAGGTCTTTGACCCATGTTTTAATAAGGTTGTTTGTTTTCATATTGTTGAGTTTTATGAGTTCTTTGTATATTTGGGGTAATAGTCCTTCATCACATATATCTTTTGTAAATATTTCCTCCCAGTCTCTGTCTTGTCTTGTCATTCTCTTGACATTGTCTTTCAGAGAACGGAAGTTTTTAATTTTAACGAACTTCAGCTTATTAATTCTTTCTTTTGTAGATAGTGTCTTTGGTGTTGTATTTAAAATGTCATTGCCATATCCAACGTCATTCATGGGCTTTCTCTTATATTATCGTCTAGGAGTTTTATAGTTTTGCATTTTACACATAAGCCTGTGATCAATTTTGAGTTAATTTTTGTAAAGGGTTTAAGGTTTGTATCTAGATTCATTTTTTTTTTGCATGTGGATGTCCAGTTGTTCCAGTGCCATTTGTTGAAAAGACTACCTTTGCTCCATTGTATTGTCTTTGCTCTTTTATCAAAGATCAGTTGATTATGAAAAGTAAGATTTTGTGTGGCAAATGTACTTAAAAAATTTACCCAGCTAGTTTATCATTGCCAAAGCCAATTTGAACGCAGGCCAGCTATTTATTACTCTATGTTGATGCCACAGTATGCATCACTTACTACCAACAAGTATAAATAGGGAGGTTCTTACCAATTTGGCATAAAATTGTGCGGTGAACTAATAGTTAGCAAAATGCTGCCTAGTTTATTTTATTGTAGGCAAACCCCAACCTGCCATAAATATCTGCATTGCTCAAACAGTTTTGTTTTTATCATCTTGGAACCATTTTAAAAGTGTTAGTGATTAAATCAGTGCACTGATATTTAATTCATTGTTGATCCCTTGATACACATGTTTATGATATACCTAACCTTTCCATTGAAAGTTCTCTGAGAACCAGCAATTCTGTATTCCCTTAGTGCCTACCACAATACTGAGCACAAGTGAGCATTCTAACATATGTTAAGCCAAACTGAACTAAAGAGAGAATATCTTAACTGAGACTTTTCACCCATTCTATCAGCTGCAATGTTGATTTTCTATAACATAGCAGTCTTTGATTACCTTCCTATAGCAATAGATGGCAATCAATATATCAAAAAGATGTTTATGGAATACATTTAGATCAATAGTAATTAGATGAGATTAAAGAGATCTTTCACCTTCTCTTTGTTGTTTACCTTATTAAACATATTTCTAGGAGCAAACTACAGGGCAGCTCCTTAAGTGTTGTTTTTTAAGCCTGAGCCTGTATGTGGGCGTTGCGTATCCTGGGATAGAGGTTACAGAAGCAAGAGCAATTGTTCATTCAGAAAAGTCTCCATATGGAAACATTGAAAAAGAAGTTTTTTTTTATAAATAAATCCTGTACATAGAAATAATATGTTTGCTTGCCAGTTCTCCCTAAATAAATCCTTTTTTTTTTTTTTTGGATGGTTATTAAGGAGGGCATGTATTACATGGAGCACTGCATGCATATGCAAACAATGAATCATAGAAAGTACATCAAAAACTAATAATGTAGTGTATGGTGACTAACATAAAGTAATAAAAAATAAAAAGTTAAAAAAACAATAAATTAATAAATTCTTAAACTTAATTAGGTAGCAGTCAGGATTCATTCATTCAACAAATGTATTTTCAGAGTTTGCTATGTACCAGTAGTCATTATTCTGAGTATGAGGTTTTGCAAAGAACAAAACTTCATATTCTAGTGGGGTAGAAAGATAATAAAAATTAGTATCAAAGACTTATCTATTGAATAAAAACAAGTCAGAACAGAAAGATAAGGATTTCTGGGGAAGGGGATCAATGGAGGTCTCACTGAGAAGGTGACATTTGAGAAAAGACAAAGAACATGAAAAGAACAAGCTATGTTGATACTGGAGAAACCAACTTCAAGCCTGAGGAAGATTATCGCAAAAGCCCTTACTTGCAGCATGCCTGGTGTCTTTGAAAAATAGCATACCTTGAATAGCAAAATGCACCATGTTGCTATTTAGTAAGTAAGGGAAAACTTGGAAAAGCAGGTGTGTGTGTGTGTGTGTGTGTGTGCGTGTGTGTGTGTATGTGTAGCGGGTAAGATGGGAAGTCTTATTTCCAAATATATTATGTTTGCGCTATATACTAGATATCCCAATGGAGATATCAAGAATTCAGGGGGCACGTATGAATCTGAAGGTCAGGAGAGAGAGTCAGGATATGGACATTTAGGAGTCATCCATGTTTCAATAGTGTTTGAAGCAATGAGACTGTTGATATCAGCCCCAAACTGAGCACAGATAAAGAACAGAGATCTGAGAACACAGCTTTGGGGTATTCATATGTTTAGAAAAGGAAATGAATTAGAATTGGCAAAGAGGATGGACATAGGGAACAAAGATGTAGGAGGAAAATGAGGAGAGTACTACATTTTTGAAGCCAAGTAAAAAGTGTTTCAAAAACAGAGTAATCAATCATATAAAGTGCTGCTTAGAAAGTGAAAACTGACAACCAACCATTAAACTTAACTATGTGGAGGTATTATGACCTTGATAGGAGAAGTAACCAAATGGTAGAAGTAAAGGTCTAGTTGCAATTGGGTAATGAAATCAGGGAAGAGGATGTAATATAAGGAAATATGGACAACTTTTTGATGTGTAGGAATCAAAAGAATGGAGCAGCTGCTATAGGATAGAGTAGTTTTTTTATTTAATATGAAGAAATTAAAATCCATTTGTACATTAATGGAAAGAGTGAAGTAGATAGAATAACAGTGATGATGTAGCAAGAAGTAGAAAATTGTTGGAATGATGTTTGAATAGGAGGAGTTCTGTAGGGACAGCTGGGTAACTCAGTCAGTTAAGTGTTAGACACTTGTTTTTGGCTCAGCTCATGATCTGGTCATGGGACTGCTCCCTGAATCAGGCTCTGTGCTGACTGTGGAGTCTGCTTCAGATACTCTCCCTCCCCTTTTGCTCCTTCACTTGCTCACATGCGTGTGCACACAGCACACTGTCTCTCTCTCTCTGTCTCTCAAATAGATAAAATCTTAAGAAAAATGAGCAGATGAGTGGTGCTCAAACAGAGCACCAGAGGGCATGGGCTTACATAGGATCAGGGAAAATTTATCCATAGGAAAAGCAGGAAGATAGATATATGGGCACAGCTGCAATTTGTTGGATAGATGGGGTGGTGGGAATGTCAGGAAGTTTCTGTATTTTCTTAGAGCCATAGAAAGCCAAGTCATAATCTGAGCACAAGGATGGGGAGGATGTGCTAGAAGTGTGAGGAAGGAGGACCTGTTATGGATGCAGTGTAATTGCGGGGTCCACTTGAAGTAAGTAGTCTTAATTGAAGTAGAGACCAATTAGCACAGTTGCTTTTGTTTTTGTTTTTACTAGCATCTTCAGATAGTCAGGTACTAAGTAGGCATCAAGATAGAATTTACCAATGTTGGAATTTTTGCAGGTATGGAAAGTCATGAGAATACAAAAAATGTAAGAATGAGTGGGTGCAAGTGAGCATAACAATGGACTTTAGAATTGAAGTTTCGTAAGGACAGAGGTAAGAGCATAAGTTAGGTAAGGGACAGAAAAAGAGGGTAGGTTCAGTAAATTATATATCCCAATGAGATTAAAGAATTAGTGAAGTCAGAGATTTCAAGATAGAAAGATATGAAGTACTAGGCAAAGAGTAAGATGTCTGACCTTGAGATTAAGGATATAATGTAGGTTCTGGAAATGACAAGGTACATATAGTATGTACCATATAGTATTGAGCAGAGATTCGTCATGATGGGGTTAAGGGATGAGATTAAAGGACTTAAAGGCCATTGTGTTTGAATGGTTATGTATGTGGAAATTTAAATTGGCAAGATTTATTTAAGAATAGTAGAGAGAGTGAGCAATGAGATAAGAGCTCAAATATTCAAGAAATGAAGTGTGGGGCGTGGGGGTGGATCAAGGGTGAACTGGCTGCAATTGAATTAATGTGAATAGTGTGATTTGGGGACATGCATTTGAAAACTGAGGAGTATTAGGCAGGAGGGTAGGATAATTATATTGAAACAGCTATGAGGAGCACGGATGGCTCCCACTTCCCAATTGTGTGGTACAAAGGGCTGAAGGGGAGAAGAGTCATCATTGTACATCTAAGATAGTAATCTCTCATTCTGTTCAATTATCTTTTTCAGGCACTTGAAAAAATTAATTATTTTTGATCAGAGTAGTGCCAGGATAGGAGTCAGGAAGACTGATATGCCAACTGTGGCTCAAACAGATGGCAGCAGAGGAGAAGGTAGGAAGATAAACATTAAGACTATTTTACACATCCAGGTGAATACAAGAATTTTGAAAGGAGTGCCATAGAAGAACAGTTTGAGGAAAACCAAGAAAAATATTGTTTGATGAAGGAATTCCAAGAAGGTAACTGACATTCTTAGATTTTCAGAAATCCCTAAAGGCAGTTAGTATGGGATGCTTTGTATTATCATTTACAGACCAGAAAACTGAAGCACAGGGGGAAAAATGATTAATCCAAATTGCTTGACTGATTACTACTGTGCTGGAAGAAGAGTTCAGCCTTCCCTACTACCAGACTGTGCTATAGAACAAACAAAACAATCAGATCCCAACTGAATCCTGTAGTTTCTGTTTTCTTGGTTTTATCATCACTATTACTGTTGTTATAATTACCTGCATGCTAGTAAACAGTAACTTGAATAGAACAGGAAATTATTCTTGATTCTTTTTCAACACAATATATATTTAACATAAATTTAACAGAAAGCAAGAGGACACAATCAAAGAAAAATAGAAAAGTGCAATCAGAGGGAAGTGTTTGCACACTATATTTTATGGTTTTAGAAATTTTTTAGAAATATATAGAAATATATTTTTGGTTTTAGAAAATCATTTTTATTTCACAAAATAGCAATTTCAGTGTCCAATAGTGGCTACTCGCAGCAAAGTTGTTGAACCACTTTTGCTGGGCACTTTTATTGCCCAATTTCATATGTGCCTATTCTCAGGTGGTGGGGGTTATGCCTGTTGCATGACTGAGCAGTGAGGGCAAATGAGAAAGTCAAGGGTCAGTTCTAAGGGAAGCAAGGGGCATCTCAGTGGTAACTCGGGTATTCCGCGAGCATACCCACTGGCAATGCATGCAGTTAAAGCATCTACTTATAAATCAGCTAACTCAGAAGATCAAAAGCAAAAATTGACTACCCTAACTCTTCTTATGCAACCTTCTTCAGGGTACAAGAACTTTTTTTTCACAGCATCAAACAGGAGAATTTCCTGTGTGGGGTATAGAAGGCTTAGTGATGGAAACCCTCAGATATGTTATCTGCCCTTCCTGCCTCCCACCTGCACTGTGCATCTCGGACTTTGGAAAGACAGTGCTAACTACATGAACAATTCCCTGCAGAGAAATATATTTAGCTTTACTTTTGTTTCAGATTACAGTTGTTATGTTTATGTTGAGATGGTCGCCTTTCCATAGCGAACATGGGACTTACCATCTGCCAGGCATTGCCTTTTGAGCCAGTTCATCAAGCACCCAGGAAGTGTAGCTATCTCAGGAAAGCAGCTTGTCCTGAAATGATTTATTCCTATTTAGAGGAAGGTTTAATTGGCATTTTGAAAGAGATAAAGTGGTAAGGGTAATAATGAAGCTACATGATTCCAAGCAATTGTTACCATAATTGCATATGTAGACATCTTAATCACTTCAACTACTCTGGACTCTTGTGCTGCAAAATTTCTGGTCATTACAAATGCATAGTTCCACATGCTTGTTTGTAGGTAAAATACACATGTGCACATGTGTGAATGAGTGCACTTCTTATGTTTCAGCAAGATGTTTTGAAAATGACTTCAAAGTGGGCCTATCTCCATTCTTACAGAGGTTGACAATGAAACATATCTCTTCATTAATTAATCTTTGATTCTATAAATCTATATAACTTTGCACTGAGCATGTTTAGTGTGAGGCCAAGATTGTGGTTCAATTCTTGCTTTAAATTTGTTTAAATACTTATGTGGAGATTTAGACAAAATATATAGACAGCTACAATATAAAGTGCCAAATGCTACAATCAGGATGCTACATACAGGGAAATTGCCAAACCAATCCAGCCTTGAAAGAAGGTTTCTTCGCACAGTTAGCCAAGACCTAAAGAATGACAGATGTTAGCCCACTGTCCCCAAGAGGAAATAATGTTATTTTGTACCTGAGATTCAGTGGCCTTCTAATTCTGGATGACCATCTCATACTGCTTTATTTTCTGGGATTATGCAAGAAAAATGGGAAATGGATGAAACAATTTAATTGAAGTTTTAAAAGTTAGCATTAATACAAGTAATTGAGGAACATCATGAGTGTTCCTATGCTGTCTGACCAGAGATCAAATTATGAGTAGGTAATCGATTCCTTTTCTGGCTGAATTATTCATGTTGCCTGTGAGCACTTTGACGATGTTGGTTCCTGGCTGCCTGACATATGGTAGCTTTCTGGTTCACTCTTACATGCCCCAATGAGGCTTCAGTGAATGGTTTAGGGATGCTACTAAATGTACCTTCATCTTGACTTAAAAGAAAATCATTACTATTAATTCATACATTTATTCAAAAGATACTTAAGCTTCAACTATGTGTCAAAGGCTCAGTTACGGTTCCTTAATGTTTTCTCATATAAATTTTAGAAATAGTAATTACCTATTCAAAAGATGGAGATAATATTATGTAAATTTTTAGTAATTATTTACCCAGCTCCCCTTCCCATTTGTATTTTTAATGTGTTAGAAGACAGTTCTCCATGGGTGTCTTGTATTTCAGCATATCTTATAAACAGAGGCACTGCCTGATTTTGTTCCAAACTATCTTTTTAAAGATGTTTGTATATCAGAAAGCCTTGGAAGAAGAAATAGTGTCTCCATTGAGAGCAAAGGCAGGTTGTTTACCATCCCGTATAATGAAGATAATGTCTCCTTTAGGACAAAGTTCAGGCAAGGTCACCATCTTTTTAAAAAACCTAGGTTCTCAAACTCAGATTTCTTCTCCTGTAATGCAATCCATTGAGCATGCAGGTTATCACCAGGCCCTCTTTGCATTAACTTGGGAAATTTGGTTTCAAGGAACTGGCACAAATTTTAATCCTATGGCTATGGCTGTTGCTGTAAGGAAGAAAACCATCTGCCTCTGGCCCTGGAATCTCATGTCTTATGCCAACATCCATGAAACTCTGGTGGCCAACTAATTATCTTGCAAGTAGGGTAAAATCTCAAGACCCTTTACCATTTCTGACATAATGTTCTCTTAAATTGCTTTTCTTCTACCATCATTTTCTTTCCTTAAAATGAACAAAACAGGGGTGCCTGGGTGGCTCAGTGGGTTAAGCCTCTGCCTTCGGCTCAGGTCATGATCTCAGGGTCCTGGGATCTAGCCCCGCATAGGGCTCTCTGCTCGGCAGGGAGCCTGCTTCTCCCTCTCTCTCTCTGCCTGCCTTTCTGCCTACTTGTGATCTCTCTCTGTCAAATAAATAAATAAAATCTTTTTAAAAAATGAACAAAACAAATAAATATATAAACAATTAATTAGTTTTTGTTGTTGTTTTAATTACTAAGGGGTGCCTGGGTGACTCAGTCAGTTAAGCATCTGCCTTGGGCTCAGGTCAAGATCTCACGACTGGTGAAGAGCCCCACCTTGGGCTCCCTGCTCAGTGGGGAGTCTGTCCCTCCCCTCTGCCCATGCTTTCTCTCTCTCTCTCTCTCTCTCTCAAATAAATACAATCTTTAAAAAAACTCACTTATACAATGCTTTTTTCTTTATACTTGTATTCTTTATGACAGATATTTTCTACATGACAAATGACATGACAACTATAGCAGGTTGAATCTTCATAACTCAAACAGCAAATTTCTCGGGGTATTTTTTTTGAGAGTTCAGACATGTTTATTGCATGGACATAATCATAACTATAAAGCAATAAAACTACAGATTTTGTTATTCTCAATAGTTAAAGTCAACATTCATTTATCCCATAGTTTCTTCCAGTGAATGCAGCCAACTGCCATCCTTCCCATCACCCTCTCCCAAAGCATAGTAAGATTAAAAATGTAATAAGTAAAGTCTCGTCCTAAGGCAACTTGGCCATATTCTTAAAGAGTATTTTTTTAAACCAAGCTATATAGAGCATCAGTGGACCATCTGGTTGGATTGTGAGCAAGCTGGAAGGGTCTGCTCCCATTTCCAACATAGCAGTTCCACTCATGTATGTCCTGGGTATTACATGTCCCTCTAACGATTTAGGTACAAATGAATGAGAGAATGAGTGAAGGAGATAAGATATAATGAGGATGTATTTTAAATCACTGCTCTAGATTTTTCATTTAAAAGGTTTCTGGTTTGGGAGAGAACTCGTTAAGACAGTGTTCATCCTTTTTTCCCCCTATTTGTTAACTTAAAATGTGAAAATGAGTAGGTATGGCCATTTGACATTTTTATTTTTCTATATGTTTAAATAGTTAAAATATTATTGGGCTGAGGGGTTTTTGGTTTTGATCTGTAGAGAGCTTTTACTATATGTTTCACTGAAAAGGGAGAAATTAGGGGCACGTGGATGGTGTGGTCAGTTAAGTGACTGACTCTTGGTTTCATCTCGGGTCCTGATCTCTGATCCTGAGATTGGGTCCCACATTGGGCTCTGTGCTTTGTGATGTGGAATCTACTTGAGACTTTCTCTCCTTCTCCCTCTTCCCCTGCCTCATGCTCTCTCTCTCTCTCTCTCTCTCTCTCAAATAAACAAATAAATCTTTTTAAAAAAATATGAAAAGAAATGGAAACGGTTAATACCAGATAGTATCATTTGATGATTGTGAAATACAAAGCAGGACACAATCTTGTACCAAAATTACTTGCTAATAAAAGAAGAGGCCATCATGTATATTATTCATCATCTTTAGTAGGAAGATTATCAAGTAATATATATATTGGGAGAGGGAAAACAAAAGTTCAGGACAATTTGTTGTTGTGCTTTCTGCAGTAACCTGCTTTGGCTGTGTTTGGATTGGCCCTCAGATGATAAAAGGAATCAATTTTCCACTAATTCACAGTAGTGAACAAGTCAGGGGGAAAGAGATCCAGATCCTTAGGGAACAGAGCAGTGTATGATAGGGATGCACTAGAAAGCCCCTGCTTGTCATGTGCAATGATGACAGCTTTTTTAGCCCTTTTTCTTTTATTTTTGTGAGTTGAGAGAGTTCATAAATTTTTTTTGAGAGTTCATAAATTTCTGTAAGCAAAAGTACTCCTTTGTGCAACGTATTTTGGATAATAAATGCTGTGAATCTATATCCACTGGAAATCTATGTTCATCTTTAAAAATGAGAAAACAAAACACAAAGCAGGAACAATGTACAAATAATTTAAATAGAACATACAAATAATTAAGATAGGAATCTTGGTATCATGTTCTTTAGTTAACACCTTCTCATCTGGATTTTCTTCTTAAAAATTTAGGCATTAAAATTATTTAACATATGAGGAGTAAAGTCATTTATCTCCACGGGACCTAAGTAAGAAATGAGAAAGACATTTACCTTCTCAGAGTGAAGATTTAATTACTATTCGTATGCTGCCAAGATAAAGCACAGAAATAATTACTACTTAAACAAATAACAGAGCTCTCAAAACTGTGACCTGACAAAATTTTGGTGACATTTTCTCTCTTCAGATGGTGGCCCCTGAGCTTTGGAGCTTGCTTTAGATTGTCTCTGGTGTTTGAAATATATGTTAATATACTAAGTAGTGTGAAGTCGGAAAAATAAAATGAGTATAAACAACAGTAATCTATTTCAAACTTGCCTGACACAATTTTCTGAACATAAATGCATTTATTAGATGAGTTTGTTACTGGTATTGTACTAGGAAGCAAAAAGAGTCAATTTTGAGATCTAGCAGATATTTTGCTAGTAACAACAGAGAGCTGGCTTCTCTGGGGTTAATGATATTTCCAGAATTTAAATATTATAAATCCCTAAATACATAATTATTCTGAAAATATAACCTATTATATCATACAACATGTCAACCACAAGTGCAGCAAAAAATTAAATAATAAGTAATAAATATAGAAATAAAAATGTGTATCTGTCTCATCAGGAAAGTGTAAGTATTTAAATGGAGTTCTGAGTACTTAAATGGAGGGAGTGTAGTGCAGGGAGTTGGTTTCACGGGTAATGGAATTGTTGATAAACCATTCTTCATTCCTCTTTATTTTATGTGATATAATCCCTAATTCCTTTCAGTTCACTGTACTTCCCTCTCCTGTAGAAAACACTAATGTCAAAGCTCATTCTATCAAACTGTACTGTTTAATACCTCTCTTTGTTACAGTCTGTGGGGCATTGATCAAGCCTCCTTATTCTTTGAAAAAGTTAGCTCTTAGATAATCTTCAGATTGCTCTCACTTATGTTCAAAATTGATATATTTCTTAAAAATTGTTTTTGTAATAATTGACCCTTTCAATTCTTTTATATAATTTCTTTGTCCTTGTCTTCTCCAATATTCTTCTCTCCATCCTAAATAAGACATCCTTTCCTATGGCCCTACCTTAGATGAGTTCTGTTTAATAGAACTTTCTGCAGGGATGAAGATGTTCTGTACTAATGCTGTCCAGTATAATAGTGCTATAGACTGAATGTTTGTGTCCCCCCAAAATTCATATATTGAAACCTAATCCCCAGTGTGATGGTATTTGGAGGTGGGGTCTTTGGGAGGTGATTAGATCATGAGGGTGGAGCCTTCATGAATGACATTAGTGTCCTTATAAATGTGACTTTAGAGAACTCTCTTATGCCCTCTGCTGCGTAAGGATACAGAGAAGAGATGGTCATCTTTGAACCAGGAAGCAAGTCCTGGCTTGCACAGAACCTGTTGGTGCCTTGATCTCAGACTTCACAGCCTTCAGGACTGTGAGAAATAAATTTCTGTTGTTTATAAGCCTCCTAGTCTATGGCATTCTCTTATTCTGGGAGCCTGAACACAGTAAGACAAGAAGCCAGTAGCCACATGTGGCTATTAAGCACTGAAATGCCATTAGTGTGACTAGGGAAGTTAATTCTAATTTTATTGAATTTTGAATGATTTAAATAACCACATATGTCTATAGTTACCATCTTATACAGTGCAGCTTAGACTTTGTCATTAATAATAACTCTACCCAATCCTTAATCTCACTTTGGTGTATAACCCCTCCCTCACCACTCTGCTTATACTTCTAGCTCATATTCTTTATTGTCCTGTCTCCAACAATTGTTAGATATCTGCCCCCTAGGCCTTGATTGAATCCATTGATCTTACAACTTTTCACTGTCTTTAACCCAGTGACCTTATCATTAGCCTCTTTACGCAACTCCGATTCCATAATCCATCATTATAATCACTTCTTTATATATGCCATTCATTTTGCTTGCCCCCCAAGTTGTTTAAATCTAATCCTTTGCCTGCTCTGGACACTTACTTGTGCCCTGAATGTAGCTAGAGAGAAACATGCAAGCCTCCCACATCTCCCTTTAACTTCCTGGCCACTTAACCACAAGCAGACCCATAGAGCTCCTAGAAAATCCTATTTATCCAGCTCATTCACTCTCTCACTACTCTGATCAGCCATTTCATACCTTTACCTCTTTCCTGAGACCCTGAGGCCTCTCCCATTCTTCCTCTCAACTGATGCCTCTGCTTCATATTTTACCAGAATAGAAGCAATCAAAAGACAACCTCCACAAGCCTTTCCACTATCATCTGCCCATGTATTGATCTGTGCCGATATACTTGACAATTCTCTCCTTTTGTTGAGGTTTAAATGTCACACTCTTAACTAAGGCAATGCTGCAGCTGTGCGTTAGATCCAATTTCCTTCATCTTACTCAAACTCACTGAAGAAATTCTTTCATAAATCATCATTCCCATCAGCATACAAGCATGCTGTCATTACACCCGTCTTAACAGAAAATCTCATAACCATAAATTTTAGCTATGCTCTATTTTTCTATTTCCATTTACAGCAAAAATACTCAAAGAAATTGTCCATGCTTTCTGATTTCACTTAACGCCTTCCCTTTCTCTATTGAGCCCACTCAAGCAAGTGGGCTTGATTATTTTTTAAAGGTAAACTGTTTTCTTTACTTTGTAGTTTTGCTGTTTCCTTTTGTTTTGTCTTTAAAGTAACTTCTGTGTCCAAGGTGGGGCTTGAACCCACAACCATGAGAGTAAGAGTCACATGCTCTACTGACTGAGCCAGGCTGGCACCCTTTCTCCTTCCTTATTTAATAGCCAGTTGTCAGTTGTCTTTTGACAGAGCATTTGACCCAGGTGGTTACTTTCTCCTCCTTTTTTAATGTTCCCTTCAGTTGACTTCTAGGACACCCCATGTCATGGTTTTCCTCCTATTTAACTTTATTAGCCACTTCTTTTCCCTAATTTCTTTACTAATTCTGCACTGTCCCCTTTTTTATCAATCTTGTACTACTCTGGGACTGAATCCTTAAACCTCTTCTCTATTTTCTCTTACTCCCTAAATGATTTCCTTCATCTCTTGGCTTTAAAACACATCTACATGCTGAATTTGTACCTGCATCCCAGATCTCTCCCCTGAAGTCCATACCCAGAGAGAAGTATCTAACTCTCTACTTGACACTATACTTGATGTTTAATAAACATTGCAAATTTAAATAAAACCAAGTTTCTAATCTCCCCTTCCCCAAAACCTAACATTTTATATTGCCTCCCTCTCATTAAGTTACCACTTTACTTTCCCAGTTGTTCTAGTCCAAAACCTCAGGGTCATCCTCTATTCACTTCCCACCCTTCTTCCTACTCCTTCCCCCAAACCACATCCAAGCCATTAAAAACAAATCCTGAATCTGGCTACTTTTCTTCATAGTTACAACCCCTGCCCCAACCATCATAAACTTTCTACAAAATTACTGGAAGAATCAGTTCATTGGCCTTAATGAATTTGCCCTTGCCTGCAGTCTCATCACAGCCAACAGCTAGAGCAATCTTTTCAAATCAGGTTAAATTTATACTCCTTGGCTCATTCCCTACTACCTTTAAAGCCCCATTGCTTTCCATGCTCAAATTCTCCCTCTACTCCAGCCACATTTTCTTGCTCATCCCCGAACATTATCAGCCATGTTCTCTTTTGCATTTGCTGTTCCTTCTGTGTGCAGGGATATTTGTTATTTTCTCTACATCTTTACTGTCCTGTTCTGTGGACACCTCAGCATCACTTTTTTTTTTTTTAGTCTTACCCTAGATAGTTCTGGATTAGAGTCTACCAAGAGAGCTTCTGGAGGTTCTGGAAATTCACAATGGTTTAAACTCTTAAGAACTTAAACTTGTAAGGTGATGTTCAGTATTGCTGGCTGAGATCTCTGGCAACATACTCCCTATCTTCCCTCCCCAGCCCTTCCAAAGCTTACTTAAGTTTCTAACGTCCTGCATGAAAACACTTCATGCTTAGAATATAAAGAATGCCTTCTGTTTTCCTGAGCGAAACCTGATATACACGCTGCGGAAAAATAATCTTCCTCTTAAAGATATATTTCACCCTTTTGGTTTCCTGCAGATTATCTACTCCCTGTCCTATATTAAATAATACCCCCATTTCCTGTCTGCCTTTCCTATTTTATAGGCACTGATTGATCCCCACAATATTTATTACCATATGACATACTTATATTGACTTACTTAACTGTTTAATGTCTGGGTCTTCCCAGTAGAATGTAGGCTTCTTATGGCCAAGAATACTTTCTTTTTCATTCACTGCTACATTCTCATTGCCAGAAGCATGTCCAGTATATAGTAGATCCCCAATACATATTTGTGGAATGAAGAAAGGAATAAATTAGGTTTTAAAAATGAACATGATATTAATGCTTAAATCATGCTATTTGCCAGACACAGTTGTAAGGGCTTTATATAAATTAACCAATTTAATCCCTTAAATGACACAATGAAGTAGATATCAGTATCACTCCATTTTGCAGGTGAGGAAACTGAGGCATATGTAGGTCAAATCATTTACGCAAAGTCACACAGTTAATGGAGATTGAGGGTCAGGGTTTGCTCTTTGTGAGTCTGGCTCTAAAATCTATACTTTTATTTTAGGCATTTTATTGCTTCTCAAAAAACCAATACCAAACAAAAGTAATAAAATCAAGGAGGGAGAGCCCATTTTAAAATGTTAAAATACACTGAATATTTTGTGGCATAAACCTAGAAAATTCTTGTTACTTATTAATTCTGGCACAAAAGCATCAGAAATTGCTGCATGCATTCCTACATTTGGAATAAAACAAAAACAGTGTATGGTATTTATAGAGAAAAAAGGTTTTTTGATCTGTAGATAGTGGTTTGGCAATAATCACTTACCAAAAAGATTTGTTATAAGGGTATATGCAGAAGGTAGAATAAGAGAGCGATACAGTGATCAGAGTCACTGTCTCAGAAGTTATGTTTTCTCATCTATAAAATATATTAGAAAGGGAATCAGGATCAGAACACGATTCTCATTGCACCTGAGTGATCATCAAATGCCACTCAAGAGATACTCAGGCAATTTGGGACAAAGTTCTGAGAAATTTTATCAGGATCCCTTTGGTCAATCTTTTATCTATTATCCATACCTTTTTTATTCTACCATGTGACATATATTTGTTGGAAAATGTTTGACTGTACTACATGGTGATGAGACTATATCAAAGAATATGACACAGTTCCTTCCCTAATTACATTTATAATTTAGTAAGAACAATTAAGAAATTACTGTATTTTATAGCCTCTTTGTTAGAGGTGAAGCCTCTGGATTCCCACTACCTGGTTTCAGGTCCTGGTTCCAAGATGATATCTGAATGAAGTATTTAATCTTTCTGTACCTCAGTTTCTTCATCCCTAAAAAGAGATGAAAAGAATATCTACCTCTTAGGATTTTTTTTTTTTTTTACAGATTTTATTTATTTATTTGACAGAGATCACAAGTAGGCAGAGAGGCAGGCAGAGAGAGAGAGAGAAGAAAGCAGGCTCCCTGCCGAGCAGAGAGCCCGATGCGGGGCTCAATCCCAGGACCCTGGGACCATGACCTGAGCCGAAGACAGAGGCTTTAACCCACTAAGCCAGCCAGGCGCCCCTCATAGGATTTTTTTTAAACTAAGAACACAGTTCTTATTATTTATAGCAAAAAAAAAAAAAAAAAAGTCTTAAAATTGACTAAAAGATTGGCATAATGAATAAATGCTAAGATAAATTAAGAATGCCTACAAATCATTTAAAAAAGACTAACAACCAATAGGAAATTAGTCGAGGGCTATTAACAGATGGCTCTTAAACATATGAAAAGATGATACTTCACTAATAATAGGACAAATGGAAAATAACACTACAGGGAATGCCATTTCTTATCTACTAGATTGGTAAGGAACAAACAGTTTGAGAGCATCATGATACAGAGGGAAGGGCCAAATTCTAAGGCTTCTTGTTTCTGGTGAGAGTGTGAACTGATCCCACACCAGAGAAGATCAGCTGGCCACACCCATTACACCCTGAATGTGCGGCCTCTTTGACCTGGCATTCAACTCTGGGATCTATCCTCCTATCTGTTCGCACCCGTGGAAAAGATCCAAGGGTGCTCACCACTGTTTGTTAGCCCAGGGCTGAAGATGACTCCAGCGTCTGTGGGCAGGAGTCCCTGGAAGCTCTGGGTAAGCCCTCTATGGGTCTTATTCTTTCTTGCTTGAAATCCACTGGCCAGGTTGGATACAGGTGCCCACAGAGGGGCTTTGGTCTAAAACCGAAATTAGAGATTTACAGCTGGTCAAGAACCTGCTTTAGCTCCAAAAATCTACCTTCTTATCTCTTCAAGAAGCTGGTGTAGTCATAAGAACTTCAGAAACAGTGAGAAGTACACTTAGCAGATGCGAAATTCATATTTTCCCTGTACAGAGCACATGGTTATTGGCTGGAGTCCTCAGTCCCTTATTGGCTAATGCCTGAAGGCCTCCAAATTACCTCCTGGGCACCTCCAGTCTCCACATAGGTATCTCCAGGATACCAGGCTCCCTCAAAGTGAATAATCTGAGAGGCAGACAGAGAGACAGACAGAAGGAGACAGAGAGTGAGAGTGCTACCAAAATGGAAACTTCAGTGTCTTTTACAATGTTAATACCTAACCTCGGAAGTGACATATCATCACTTCTGCTGTATTCACTAAATCCAGTCCATTCTCAAGGACAGGAGAGTGACAGTAAGGAGGCAGAATCATTGGGTGCCGACTTGGGGCCTCTCTTCTATGGCTACTAAGCATGAAAGAGCCCTCATAGGATTGTTAAAGGATTAAATGGTTTGATGTTTATGAAGCACTTAGAACAGGGTCTGGCACATGGTTAAGATTCTTTAATGTTATTCATTATGATTATTATTATTAATTTTAAAGACTTCATTTATTTACTTTAGCAAGGGAAAGAGTATGAGTTGGGGGAGGGGCCAGGGGAGTCGGAGAGAGACAATCCCAAGTGGACTCCACACTGAGCAGGAAGTCCAATGCAGGGTTCAATCTCAGGACCCTGAGATCATGACCTGAGCCAAATCAAGAGTGAGACGCTTAACCAACTGAGAGCCACCCAAGCACCCCACTCATTATTTTAATGTATTGTATATTATCATGACAACTTGTATTCCTAGAATCGGCATTTTACTCCAGATCTCTGTTTCCTGCATTCTTTTCCTTCTCTCTAACATGTTGTATTACAAAAACCTACAGTCTGTCTATGTCTTTCTTTTATTATCACACAACTATGACGTCACATTTCTGACACCCAGTATGTGAGAGGTCTTCCCTGCAATTCTCTTTAACACCAGCTGGGTGTCCTATAATTTAATTCAATTCTAATACCTTTTACATCAAAATGGTGTCGAATCCCACAGGATAAGGGCTCAGTCCCACAGGACTACCTCCATCATACTTCAGATGCCAATCACAAGTAGTAAGTCCCCTTTCTGTGTAACATCTGTCCAATTTAGCTATCATTCAGAGATTCTTATGAATCCTCTCCTTGGGTTCAGTTAATTTGCTAGAGTAGCACACAGAACTCAGGGAAACCCTTACCTTTATCAGTTTATAAATGGATATGATATGGGATACAAATGGATAGCCAGCCGGATAAAGAGATGAACTGGATAAGGTCTGGGAGTATTTTAATGCACAGGAGTTTCTATCCCTGTGGAGTTGGGGTTTGTCACCTTCCCATTATGTGTATGTGTTCACCAACTTGGAAACTCTTTGAACCTATACCATCTTTCTCATATAAGCATGATCAATCATTTTCCATTTCCAGGCCCTCTCCTCTCACTGGAAGATGAGGAGTGAGACTGAAAATTCCAAGCTTCTAAGCATGGCTTGGTCTTTCTAATGACCAACCATCATCCAGGAGCAACCTAGGAGCCCACCCTGAGATGCCTTATTAGAAAAAAAATAAATGCCCCTAGTGCTTTTATCAGTCAGGAATTTATAAGAGTTTTAAGAACCCTATATAGGGACTGGGTCAAAGAGCAAATATTCAAACAAGAGATACTCCTAGTGTTCTTATCACTTAGAAACTTATAAGGGTTTTAGGACTTTGAGCCAGGAACTGGGGAGACACACACACATATTTTTTCCTATTATCTCACACATGTCATCCAATAATTACTCATTTAGCATTAACTTGTTATTGAAAAGGTATCAACTCAGAGGTTAAATTGCACTTATTTGAAACCATACTATAATAATTGATGTAATTTATTGTATATGTTGATTTACTTAGATATGTGTCTCTAGTTTCACTGGGGTTTGTACTATTTTGTGTCCTCAGCATCTAGCACAGTATTTGGCCTGTGGAACAAAAATTAAAGAGCAACAACAAAATAGTGCTTGCTGCATACAACACAGCCAGGATATTGAAGGGATGTTATGCTTCCAAGAAGAAGATCTCAGACTGTCTCCCAAGAAAACTTCAGATGGCTTTGTCTTGATAACTTTCCAATTATTTGTCTGATCTTTGGCCTTAAGAGTTAGTAAATTACTTGGCCTGCACTCCAACATGTGATTCACTTTTAGGAGTAGACTCTAACCTAATTAAACAGATATATAAGAGTAGACTACAATTTATTAATTAGCAGTGAGGAATGACTCTCATGCCGACCAGAATACTCAAACTGCAAGTGATCGGCATATTGTCTTGCTAAAGGCAGACCTACAGAAGAATCTTTAACAAATATATGTTGAATAAACAATGAAGCAAGGTAGAAATGCACAGGTGACCGACCATTGGAAATAGGGATCCAGAACTCAAGGGAGAGCTCTGGGTTAGAAAGTTTAGTATTTGAAGATGTCAAAATGGAAGTCTTTTAAGCATGAGAATTTGGGGCGCAGGGAGAAGAGGATTCCGGGTAAAAGTTTAGGTAACCCTTAACTTTTTCATCCTAGTTTTCAAAAAATTCCTCTTCATCTTAAAGGAGGGTTTCTTGTACCACATATCCAATGTTCTGGGCTTTGAACTTGTCAGCATCAAGGATCTTTTAGATTTTTTTCCTGCCAAAAGCCCCATCTTTCCTAATTTCTACCATGGAAATTGCGATATCCTTGTACTTTGGAAGTGAGAAATCCTATGTGGTTTCCCTCCAATCACAAAAGATCTTTTATCCTTCAATTATATTTATATTTTCTGCATTTTTTTACTTATATGAACAAAAGAATCTTGAGCCACATCCTGTTCTCTGTTCACTACATTGAACTTACTTAACCACAGAATTTGGGTGATCTTTTGTAATGCCTCTTTCATATATATTTTCCTTACAAACTGGCCCACAATAATTTAAACCGGGAGTCTCTAAAATGTTTTTTATGGAAACAGTGTATTATTTAAAAATATTACTGCACATTCCTCAATTTACTTTATTTTGCTGTGTTTATTAATAAGCTATATACAATAAGCTATATCCTGGATCATTGTATTGTGTAGGACTACAAAATACACATAAAAACAGAAATTTAAAGAAATGAGAACTGAAAAAAATGTATCTTAAGATTTATTATATTTTTAAGTGTTATCTATTAAGATGGCTTTATATAATAATTACCTAATATTGCAAAGTCCAAATCACAGAGCTAGCACACACCCCTGAAGATAGAGGACATGAAGCATCTTTCAAATAGTAATCTTAAAACTTTAATTGTTATTCATGACTCCATTTAGGATCCACTTAAATCATCAGTATTTCGTATCTGTAATGTGCCTGATGAAGAGTTTGGTGTCCCTTTTTGCAATAATTTTTGGCTAGTTTTACTTTGTTATTTTCAATTTTCTGGTTTCTTATTTAAGGCAGCTATACGCCACTTTCTCCAATGATGAAGGTTACTTGACTAGACTAGATTAAATAATCTTAAAATTCATTGAACAGGTATGTCTAAACCAAGGGAGGTTGAAATATGCTGAAAATAAATGAGTGAGGGAGGCATTGCCCATTCCTCCTCACTAGGTACATTAAACTTTTCCCTCAGAGAACCTTGCAAAATGTGTGTAATAGACTGAGGATGCTGGTGCCAGTCATTGCATAGTAGTGCAGAGTAAAGCTTAGTTTTCTTTATATTTACAGATATGTAAATATATATATTTTCCTCCCAAGTCCCACACACTGCTTCATTTGCTTATTCTATTGTGGATCCCCAACTGACATAAATGCAGTAAGTACTTTTCCAGATTTATTCCCAAATGTCACCAGCTGCACAGGAAAGTAATCCACATTCCTGGAGACTGGGGGATTTGCTTTAAAGTGACAGTCACTGTTTTGAAAGTGACAGTCATTTTCTAAAATGTATGTCATGTCTATCTTCTGGCTTGGGCTAACTCCTGGTATGTGGCTATGTTTATGTAAGTTTGAGAAGCAAGTTTAAGGGTTGCAATTTAGATCAAAAGATAAGAGATCTCATTAAATGTGTTCAGGGTTATTTGAAAACGATCATCTCTGTGCTAATTATGTTTCAAAGTCCTGGTGACCCCAGCAACACCTGTGATCTTCCCAGGTACCAAGAGATCTTGGAACTGGGGGACTATCAGTAAACATGAGAGACAAGGGAAATGGGGTACAGGTGCTGCCAGTACTGGTGCTATTTTATTACTTTTGTATTTTTATTACTTTATTATTTTATTTCTTTTGTACCCAAGATCTCTTGGTACAAAAAAGTACTTTTTTGTTCCCTTCTCAGAGGGAAGAGAAGCTAGCAAAGGTCTATTTAAAATTTTTATTTATTTAGAATATTTAGAAAAATGAAGGAATGCCCAAGTATGCTCATAAAATAAAATACATTTTAAAACGGAAAAGGAAACAGTCTATATTCATGTGACACCAGAGACATGTTTATTTTATAATTATTAGGTTTACTTAATATAAGTCTCTGTTCCCCTTTCTTTCTATGGAAATACTTGAAAGGAGCATTTTGGTGCCCAGATCTGAGGGGATGAGTTGCTGCTATGAGGGTCTCCCCAGTGACAATTAAAGCTGGACCATTCTACAAAGTCTCAATTGCTTGGGCTGCTCCACTAAATGACTTGGGCACATATGACAATCAGCCATCAGTTCCTTTATTCAGAAACCAGTTTTCAGATAATATTTATAAAACCCAGCAAATCAGGGATTTCTCCATCACTGAATAGATTAGGAACTATTTCTTTATCCCACTATAATAATTGCTAGAGGAAATGGTCAGTAATCACACTATATGTGATTCAAAGACATGGTTACACTTTCATCCACCAACAAAGATTTGTGAACATCAATTTGTTATTTTGTGATAGATTCATTAAATGTCCCTAGATTGGGGAGACTGGGGCAGCAAAGAGCCCCAGAAGATGATATACAGACTATTTACCAGCCGTGCTCTATAAAAAGGTTTGCTAGATTTAGCAAGTAAAAATACGGGACACCCAGTTAAATATTAATATAAGAAACAAATACTTTTTAGAACAAGTGTGCCCTGTGCAAAATTTAGTGAATGCTTATATTAAAAATATTCATTGTTATTTTGAAATTCAGGTTTAACTAGGCATCTTGTGTTTGTCTGGCAATTCTATCTGTAAGCCTCAGGGAAAAAATATCCCAACCATAATATGTTTCTAAAATCTCTAGTATTGGCCCTCAATATTCAGTTACCACAGAGCACATTACCTGAACATTTTTTTCATAGCATATCCTAAGACACCTTAATTAAGAGTTGGATTACTTACTAGAAACTTTCAGCAAGTTGAGAGACAATAAAGAATATGGTTAAGAATGCTTAATGACGGGCGATTATGAGCTTTCCTATCTACATATGTAAAATGGAAAAATATCTCTGTATATAATTATCTGTTTTTAAATAAGGATCAATAATAAATCAACTAAATGCAATTTATTTATAAGTGGAATAGAATGTAATATCATTGTCATACTCTGTGATAGAAGATAGAAAAGGATATTTACATCTGCTTCCTTTTCTAATCTCACTTCAAAAACAAGCCTTAATATTTAAAAACATAGAGCGCAATGCTTAACTGATTTTCTACCTTTGGTTATATTATCTGGGGTATGGTTAGCACCCAATTCCAGCTAGATATGTTTCTAAAGCACTTTGAATATGTTTTTCTGTCGACTTTTATTAAATTTAAGATACTCAGAATTCCTATAAGATCAGACCTATCCATATTCCAGTGTAAGTATCAAATGCATTCCAGAGGTGATTAGGTAAAATACGTATGCTGTGGTACATCCTGAAAAGTAGGAAAATGGATTATTTGGTGGAAAGCAGTAGATGGGACCCACCAGGCCTCAAATTCTCATGTTATATCAACAAATCAGATAGAAAGGTGGCCAGGTTCCAGGTGTGAGGGTGGAATCTTGTGGATATAACATCACTAAATTCAAACCAGAGAAACCCACATCTCTGGGCACCTTAGTTTGTTTGAATGATATGTGGTTGACTGTGCCTCCTTTATTGAATTTGCTTTCCAGTAATTAGGTATTTTTGTTTATTTCCAATGGTGGGGAGCTGTGTAGAGAAGAGAAAGGGATAGCAAAGGGAGAAGCTCCTATGATTCCAGGACACCCAGAAGTAAGTGACAGTGTGAGGTAAAAGCGCTGTGGGCTTCTCTTCTGAACAGCTGGCTCCCAGGCACTGATTCATCTCCATCTTCTCTGGAATGTGAAAATGTATTTATGAAATTATTTTTTAATATTTTAATGTGGTGTCAACATTGGACATCTAATATCATAATAGTGAGAGGAAAAAGAAAACCTATAAAAAAGCGAGCTAACAGTGTTCTTCAGCAGGGTATGTGAGAAGTCCCAAGAGACAGCAGATAACACAATAATTCATAAGTATGAATTATATAATCATATATATAATATATATACTACATATACTATATTATGTATATTCATATATTCATATGAATAATCATAAATATTCATAACAAAAGAAGACAATAATTCAGACAATTTTTGTAAAATGATGAAACCTAAATTTAGGGAAATTTACTTGTATATTCATAATCCCTTTAATAATATTGCAGCCTATTAGCTGACTGCAACAGCAGGTTTCTGCCTGAAGGCAAGAGTCAAGATTAAATAGCTTCTAAGATTCCCTCTTCCCTGGGACCTGTGAGCTTTCAGGCTGTCTGGGGACTTTATGACAGCCCTTAGTAGCGTAGGTTAGCATTACTGTTGTCATCTTTGCTTTGGCAAAAAGAGGGTAAGTGAATTCACTGGTTTAATTATTTCCACCAAGTCCCAGAGACACAATCTTATGTTTATTTCAATGATAAATGCTTGCCATAATTGCAGACTTTTTAAAAAGCAGCTTCAAAACCAGATATCCAAAAATTTCTTCTTTTATCTCTTCTCTGTGAAGTAATATATTTCTACAAACTAAAATAAAAAGTGAGTCTCTAGTCCCGTAGAAAGTGAAAAATAAATCAGTAAATAGGATCTGATACTGCAGACAGTACCCACAATTCACTATTTATGTAGCTTTCTTCATGAAGTGACAAAGAAGTTTGTATTTATGATGTTTTCACTGGGGTAGGCTCATAATCAAGATATTTCATTTTCATGTTGTTCCCTCGAAGGAACGACAGTCAGGAAACAGTCTACCATGTGTCCTCATGTATAAGAGGTAGAGTTCATGCTGCTGTCAGATTTAGTAAGTAGTGCCCATCCACATGTGTTTGACTATTATTGTTGGTATTATGTGCCCAAGTAAAGTTCATAGGTGCATTTGTAGTATTTTCTGTTTGAGCTATTCCTCATCTCTTCTCCCACCTGATCCCAACAGACTGACTGTCTTTAGTTTAATTACTTCTCTTCCCCCTTTCCCATATTCATTTATTTTGTAGATGAGACAAGTGGATGGCAGAACACACATCAAAGTTATTCTCCAACCCACTTGGTGGTTGGCAAGTCTATGTTTGTTGAATGGGTTTATTCTTCACACTTCACAGAGTGAATTGGAAACATTCTATGAGTTTAAATGTGTGCTTGGATGTGGTGGGGTCATGAGTTGTGAAGCTGTGATGATTTCCAGCTCTCCTGTGTCTGCTCCGTGCTGTTGCCCATGACGATGTTGGTGTATCAGCCTCCTCAAGCATTTTTTTAATCTCTATTTATTTTGAATTCGTTCTGCAGTAAACATACTCCACTCTTCCTCAAGTGATTTTGTCAGTGTGGAATGATGGTGGTGCACTCACATGGGTAGGACAGGACTTGTGGAACAGGAGTTCAAGTGGAAACTCAGGATATATGTTGAATATTTAACAGTTTTATGTCAAGTTAGTGCATTTTAATAAATATGTTCAGTCCTCCTACATTGGAAAGTATAATTTATGAAATATATTTCTTTTAGAAAGGATAAAGCTATGTTTTTACCTAACTACAAATTGATAAAAATTCACAGACATATTACTTTAATTATTGTTGCTAAAGTCCATGTATGCCTCGTTAGTGGAACAACGTTTGGTGGAAAAATGCAATAAAACCTTCCAAATTCGTATTTTATATTTGCTCAAGAAAAGTTATTTTCTTGCTTTTATTTCAACAAAATGAGTATGATGTTACAATCAATATTTTTAATATAATTTGGATTGTAGGCAAAATAATAAAGGATTGAAAGAGTAAAGTGTAACTGTATTCAAAATATAGAAAATGCAATTATAACAATGTCCATTATGTAAATATACTATATAAAAAGTTTAAATTATTTTCATATTAGTT
Organism: Enhydra lutris kenyoni; assembly: GCF_002288905.1. NCBI lineage: Eukaryota > Metazoa > Chordata > Mammalia > Carnivora > Mustelidae > Enhydra > Enhydra lutris. The sequence continues at coordinate 55,208,461 of NW_019154087.1, read as the reverse complement.
AAGAACTGTTTTTCTAAATATTTATTTATTATCATTAAAAAGCAAATTATAAATTATATTTAATAGACACCAAAATTTAAAAGCAAAATTATTTTAAAGATGAAGTTTCAGTTTTTATTTAAATTCCAATTAGTTAACATTGTAATTAGTTTCAGGTGTATGATATAGTGATTCAGCTCTTCCATGCCTACTCAATGCTCATCAGAACAAGTGCTTAATCCTCATCACCTGTTTAACCCATTACCCTACCCATAAATGTGAAATGTTTAATTTAAATTCATTTTCTGAAAAATTTCTTATACTTCATTAAATAATTTTATAAAAATAAAAGTATTCTCAATTCTATGTGCACTTGTCACTAATGTATTGATCAGCATCAGTTTTCATGTTATAAGTCATTGTGTGTGTGTATATATCTGTATATACACATGCATGTTCATGTATATATATGTATATAGTATGGTATATGTATATATATATAGTACATGTGTATAGTATTTATATATTTATTGATGTATTTATAGTATATATAATATATAGTATATACTACTAATATGTACTATAACATTTAACAATATTATAAATTGTTTAATATTACAAAATTTTAGTTATCCACCATGGGCAAGTGTTGTAAATGCCTTGTTTATTCATTACTTCAAGCACTGTGAATTGGAACCTAAAGACAAGCAGAATTTCCAAATAGTCCCCATACTATATTCACTGTCATTTGTGATCAACTTTTGATTTTAAGAAACACACACACACACACACACCTCCAACTCCATTAACAAATAGATTTTTTAATTAAAATTACATATGCTTCTTGTAAGATCCAAACAATATGTAGCATATAAAGTAGAGCATGAGGTTCCTTTCGTGGAAGTCCCCTTCCATAGTCTACTCCTTCAGTTAGTAACAGTTTGATATAAAATTTTCTAGATGTGTGCCTGTGTATGTAACACACATAAATGCATGCATGTGTACAGCTGACACTCACTTTTTTCACTTTATAATACATCATGGACATCACCTTCCTTCTTTGTTTGTAATGTAAAATGGATTTAATTGTATCCCATGAAGGATGTTCAGACTGTTTCTACTTCTTTTTTATAACTATAAATAACTCTTCCATGAAAGTTATATTTATGTAAATGCTGCGTAAATTTTTCTGGTATATATGGGTACAGTTGTGCCACTTGACATAACTATGCTGGTGTTCTGAGCATGCCTATACCTAAGGATAACATCTCTTTGCCTCAGTTACCCCATGTCTGAACCCTAAAACCTGCATACCTGATAGAGAAACTACAGAAGGAATATCTTGCCCATAGACAATTGCCAGGACTCTATTACCATGTGCTTAAGTTACACAAAATTTTAAGAAAGCTTTTTCTTCATAATAGCTCTTTTTAAGACCACTTGAAAAATGAGTTTCCCTTCTAAAATTCTTTCTTGGTGAATATCTGAATTTCTTTACTGTTAATAATTGAATGCTTAATACTGTTTTACAGTGGGAGCAGGTTGTCCTTTGTTACTTGTCATTTCTCAGAGGACAGATATTTTGGATGTCTCTATATTTATTACACAGTGCAACACAAGTGAAGACTCTCACGTTTCTATCCAGGTCCAGTCCTGAACATTTCATGGGTGGAAAGGGTCATCCAGGTAGCACCAAGAAGAAACTTACCTAATTACCCTGCAATGTTAGTGCAAAATGTTCACTTCAGATAGTGCACAGATAATGGTACCTATGTTGTATATTTTAATTCTACATGAGTCACAAACTACTGAAGACAGTTTATTTTGTGGCTTAGGAAAAGAGTCCTTCAGTTATGTTTAGTTTGTAGAGAACCTTCTACAGTTTTTCTTATCACCCAAGAGAGAAATGGACTCATAATTTAATAATTTTTTAAAAGATTTTATTTATTTATTGGACAGACAGAGATCATGAGCAGGCAGAGAGGCCGGCAGAGAGAGAGGAGGAAGCAGGCTCCCTGCTGAGCAGAAAGCCCGATGCAGGGCTCCATCCCAGGACCCTGCGATCATGACCTGAGTTGAAGGCAGAGGCTTAACGTACTGAGCCACCCAGATGCCCCAATAATTTAATAATTTAATGAGTATTCATGCTCCTGTTTTCAAGGTCACACCCTCAATTCTTCCTAAACTCCCTCAGAACAAAGGGATGAGATGGGATTGAATACAAAGGGGGCTGTGAGCATCCCAGATCTTGTGTTAGAAAAGCTGAAAGGCAGCACAGGATGAAGTCCTAAGAGATTTCCAAATCCTTAAAACCCAGGCAACCCAGAAGCAGTATGTTCTTGGTTGACTAGCAGAACACAGGTTCAGTTTGTTTACTGTCTGAGTACAGATCAAAATCATAACAATTACAGATTCATATGAGTGAGGAAATACACACACACACACACATATATATATATATATATATATATATTTTTAACCAATGTCTCCCAGTTTGCTGCCTACATCTACTACTACTCACAGCCCCTTCTTTAATGCTTACCAGAATAAAGAAGCAAACTTGTACTTGGAAAGTATCTGCCAAAAGTGTATGTGACTGCAGGGCATTTAGCAGAATTCCTACAGGTGCTTGCCAAATGAGGTCAAGGAGAAATAGAGCAAGCAAAGGGAGCAGCGTGCTTTGTTCCTTGACAAAGTGGCTAGAAGAGAAAAGTGAGAAACATGCAAAGAACCTCACCAGATAGCTTGAAAATCTTCCCACAAATCCACAGCTGAGTGTACATACATATCCATCTCCTCCACTTGCATGCCTATGCATATATGCACACACATGTGCGCACACATGCTTGCATGTACATATATGAAGGCCATGGGAAGAGATTTGGCTTCATTCTTAGTGCAACCAAATCACTGGAAGGCTTTAAGCAGACATACAATTTACCCTTTTAAGAGTTAACTCTGACTGCTCTGTGAAGATTATGCTATAGAAGACCAGGAATATGAGCAGGACATCAAAGGAGGTAGCAATGTAAGTAAAACTCCTATTTTTTAGATAGCATGTAAGAAGGTGAATAGTGAATTGGGGAGAAGCAAGCAAAAGTTTGTTTGGGGACATAGTAGGTTGAGATGTTGAATGGGGATGGGCTATATTAACCTATACATAAGGAAACTTAAGAGGCTGGAGTGGCAAGACAGTCCGAGAATATACAGATTCTCTTTTCCAGACAGCAAGAGAGAGTGCACAGCAGTGATTCTCAACCCTGTGTGTTGAAAAAAATTAGAAAAAAATAGTAGCACCCACATCCAAGTACAAACTGATTGAATAAAAATGTCTGGGGTGTGACTGAGGTAATGGTAACTTTTAAACACTGTCCAGTTGATTCTGAGGAGGGCTGAGAAATGTTTTGGGTGAAAGAAGAGGACTAAATCCCGGACATGTACAAAGAGCAAGATAAATGGTGAACATATTGAGATTAAATCACTGATTCCTCCAACACAGAGACATCTAATCAAGAACATTCCTGTAGCAATGAAAATAACTGATCTTGAGATCACAAGTGATGACAGATAAAAGGAGCTTATAAGATAAGGCCGTCATTATCATTTATACAGTACAGTTCTTAATATAGTCTTCATATAGTTAAGTACGGGTAATAGCTATGATTCAGAAATCTGTAGAGTTTTTAAAATATATTTTGGGGTGACTTTTTGCTTCCTAAATCTTCAAAGAATTGGTACTAATTAAAGAATGGTTTAGCACAATTAAATTTATGATTGAATCCATAGTTATTTTATTGTGGTTGATTAATTCATCATCTAACATTATTAGCTTAGCATTTTGCTCCACATAGTCCTCTCAACTACCAATATTTCTTCTTTTAATTATTTGGAAAGTCTAGCTAGTTGATTTTCTGACTTAACTCGCAAATTGATGAAAAAGTATTTCACATCCACATGCAAGAATTTCAAAAATATTCAGCAGTAGACTGTAAAAAAGCAAAAGATACTACATTGTATTTCTACCCTCATCTGTTCTTTTCAGTCTTCCTTTTTTTGGGGGGAGGAGACAATACCATGTATTTCCATGATTTCTAGTACTACTTTAGCTACAAAATCTATAACCCTAACCCTAATCTCAACCTTATTTCACAATCATTCTTCAAACTGTTAGCTGAGGAGTTTTATATGGAGGTCCTGCTGGCATCTCACATACCACACTGAATAGGGAGAATAGCCAGGAAGCTGATTTTTTTTTTTAAGGTTTATTTATTTGTTTGAAAGAGAGAGAGCAAGCAAAGGGAGAGGGAGATATGTCAGCTTCCTGCTGAGCTGGGAGCCTGACATTGGACTAGATTCCAGGATCCTGAGATTATGACTTGAGCCAAAATCAAGAGTCAGACACCTAACCAACTGGGTCACCCAGGTGCCCCATGGAAGCTGTTTTACTAATCCAAATGAGAGTTGGAGAATCTGAATTAAGTGGTAGCAGGAGATAGTGTGAAGATACTGGATGTGAGATACATTCTTTTTTTTTTTTTTTTTTTAAGTCAATCTTTGTAATCTGGTGACTGACTACAGGTTTGGGGAGGACAATAATCACAAATGACATCTACATTTCCAAATTAGGAACCTGAGGGGATGAGAAGTCTTAGCAAAAGTAAAAGCTTTAGGTGACAAAACAATTTTTGAAGAGAAGTTCCATTTTAGACATAGTAAATCTGCCATTCCTAAAGGAGGGACATTGAGGTGGATTTACTTGCAGTTGACTGTTGGGTTTGGATTTTAGGAAAGAGTTTAGGGCTACATTTTAAAATGTGTATTTAAGTGTCTTTTTTTTTTTTTTTTTTTGCTGTCTAGAGTTTGTTAAAGGCAGTTTCTGGGCATTTCTTCACCTTTAAAATGAGGAGATTATGTCGAATAATCTCAAATTTTATTTTTGTTTTTGTTTTTGTTTTGTAAATTCCAGTCCTAATATTTTACTGATTCTACCCTATGAATGTTTCTTTATAGTTCTGTGTTCTCTCCTTCTCTCATTCTCTTTGCCTGAAATATACTTGCTTCCCTTTTCCAAATATCAGTTCATTAATCAGCCTTCAAGATGTGCTAAATTACCTCTCCTTAGTATTACTGGTCGGAATCAGGTCATCATTCCTCTGTCTCCCAAGCAATATTCCCCAAGCGAGTGGAATTAACCTGACCCTATAGTAGTTTTTGCGTAAGTCTTAAGAGTTTACAAAATCCTAATTAGTTCACTTCTGTAAAGATTTTGTAGCTTGGTTTGAACATAGAAAAGCTAAGTTCAGTTTCCACACACATTAGCACCTGCAATAAAAGGACAAATAAAGATTTCAACATTTTATTCAAAGCAAAAGACAAGGTTCATGAGCCCAGTTTCCATTCTGTCACTGAATATGATAGGTAGTGCAGTGGAATTTGTGAGTACTTCTCATTGCAGTGGTGATGAGGGTTGTGAAGAAAGGACTGCATTTTCTTTCATATTGTGATTTTAATCATCACCAATTTAAAGTTACTTTGGAAGAAACTGTGACAGATTTGAGATTTAGTATATTCTGTTGCTGAGTCTTGCTGTGTTGCTTTTTCCCATTAGTGACTTTGGTGTTAGAGTTCTAAGAAACTCAAAACTGTGGCCCTCCCAGTGAGTTACTTTTGTATGCCACAAAGCTACCTGAACACATTTAACTAAATTCTAACTGAAGAAAAAAAAATTCAGGAAAACTGTCACTGTTGCCTTAAAAAAAAGACCAGGTATTCAAAATCAAATTCAACATGTGTATTAAGTTCAATCAAATAAAAATGAGCTCATCCCACCAATATGAATTGTCCTGCACTGACTAGAGTTACAGAAGGAGGTGAGTTATAGAGATATTATATAGACACCAAAGTCAAAATCTGCAATGAGACTCACATTTTATTGCACTTAAAAACTAGTTCGTATCTCTGTGGTTGAAGTGTGGATCTCAGAGTGTGTGTGAAATGAGTTCTGTTTTGTTTTTTACTCTGCACATTTGGATCCACTTCGGGAAGAAAAGACAGAAAGCTGTCTTTCAAATATCCCAAAGGCAAGTATATAAAGTACAGAAGTTTTCTGAGAATTTCAGTAATCCAGTGCTTCTATTTGTCTAAAAATCTGTCCTTTATAAACTTTTGTAAAGTAATCTTAAGGGCCCACTTCCAGGGATTTAAAATTTAAAATGCATCAGAGTAAGCTAGGACCTTAAGGAATATCAACTCCAGTGCTTTGTTAAATACCATGTTTCTCTTGAATATTTTCTCAACAGCAGTCCATGTCTAGCATATGCATGAAAACGTCAGATGTGAGTAGGAACTGCAGTAAGATACTCTGTCTTTGTGGCCCACTAATGAAAAATGTCAGCCACTTGGATATCCCTTTATTCATGCTTCTTTGGGACTTAGAGTATTTGGTGTGCAGAGCTTATGTGACACACCAGAACTACCATACCAGCTCTTCAAATATTATATACTTCTAGTCCAGTTGGGAAATAGCTCAGACCTTAGCCTTCTGAATATACTCTTACTACATAGCTGCCTTAGTATCTCTAGTAATCCAACAACCAAAAGAGTAATATCTGTTGCAATGGGTAGCATTCATACCATACTGGTGGTTAAATACTTTGAATGTCACTTTTTGACAATTATTGCTCTAACATCTATATCTATATCTTTTGCCAGACTAATATCTATGTAAGAAATCAGTCTGTATTTCATTTGTGTTTAAAGCCTTCCAGTGTCTGGGATATAGAAGAGGATGTTTGTTACATTGAATTTAATTCTTCTAAATTTTTTTTTTTTTTATTTGAGAGAGAGAGAGAGAGAGATCACAAGTAGGCAGGGAGGCAGGCAGAGAGAGAGGGGGAAGCAGGCTCCCTGCTGAGCAGAGAGCCCGATGCGGGACTCGATCCCAGGACCCCGAGATCACGACCTGAGCCGAAGGCAGAGGCTTAAGCCACTGAGCCACCCAGGCGCCCCACTTCTAAATTCTTTAAAAATAAATGTTGAACCAATATTCAGGTTTCAGTTACTGTCATAGTCCAGGTAGTCTAGAAAAAAGAGGCTGAGGCAAGGCTTCCATGTTAATGCTCCTTTAGGCATACAATTCCAGAGTAGCACAGGTGAAAAGCATTTAAAAGATACTGCATTATCTTTCATCCCATAGCTTCACTAGAAGACTACACAGAGATGTGTCCAGAGAGAACACGTAGAACCACTGTGCCCCAGAACAGTCCATGAGCAGGGAGGGAAGTCAAGGAATATTGTGTCCTTTTTTCTATTTTATGTCTCTCACTGATCTTAGTTTTTTCCATGGGGGCATTAAATTGCACACTTCTGAATTGTGTGACCAGGCCACTAAAGGCAGATGCTGGGAAAGACAGAGCTCCCGTGAATTAGCATCAAGTAACATAGGCTGTCAGAGCAGCAGCAGCTCCCACCGTGAGGAGCCTGATAGATGCCAGGCCAAAGCCCAGCCCTAACAAAAACCTGTCTCTTGAAATGAGTCTGAGATAACGAGAGGTATTAGGAAATGAAGCAATAGCCACAGAGTCCAAAGGGCTGTGATGTGAGCAAAGGGCCAACTCCCAGGAGCTGAAGGAATCTGGATTGACACATAAATCAGAAGCAGTACAGTTTCTAAGAAACTGTTCATCTTGAACACTTAAACTTGGTATCCTCGCCCCACAACCTAACCCCTACTACCATTAGAGAGAGTTGTGAACTTGCTAGATAGAAAGCATAAAGACAGACCTTACTTACGTTTCAATTTTATCAATCTGATAGAAGGAGAGATACTATCATCCATTAGCTGGAGAAAAACCTTAAGAAGTTGATCATTTTCCCAATTTTTAGTGAATTCGATCATCCTAGTATGACCTTATTATTTTGAAATAAATGCTGAGAAATATCTCAACATATGACTATATGTACATATTTTCTGATATTCTGGTATGGACTATCTTGAAATGTATTTTAATAATTTTTGTTGGTTGTTTCGTAACTTTATTGAGTATAATTGACAGATAAAATTATATTTTTAAAGTGTGTGATGTGATGATTTGTTACACATATAAATTATAAAATAATTCCCTCGATCAAGTTGGTTAACACATTCATCACCTCAAATGGTTACTATTGTGTATGTGTGTGTGTGTGTGTGTTTGTGTGCTGAGAAGACTTAAGATTCACTTTCAGCAAATTTCAAGTGGACAATACAGTATGATTAACTATAGTCATCATGTGTATATTAGCTTCTCATCTTATAACTGAAAATGTGTAAATTTGACCAAAGTGTCTGCATTTCCCCCACTCCCAGGCAATGACCATTCTACTCTGTAGTTTCTGTTGAGTTCATCTTTCTTTCTTTTTTTTTTTTTTGAAAGTTTCTTCAAAATAAAATATGGATGATGTGTTTTGGCAAAACACTTCTTGAATGCAGATAACTTATGGTCAGCCGTATTTATCTTTTAATTAAAGATATAGCAATACTGTGATATAATCTCTTCTGATGTAAAAGCAAAGAAGTGACCTGCCACACTACCTATTTGTTGTAGAAAAGGCAAGCATGATTTTCAAGTGTTTCTTGCAACAGATAATTCTTTGTTGAGAGTTTTAGCTTCTAATCAACCGTCCAAAGAGTCTGCTTTTGATGGGTACAGATTTACCAGTTTTCAAGAGTTTACTTGTGTAGTTTTAAATGAAAAATTAAGTGTTCTTTGGCATTGCATTCTAATCAGGTGTCGTCTCTGTCTTCCCTTTGGGTAGGCCTTCAACTTAGTTTTACTTCAAGGTGACACACTTGCTTAGACAGCTCCAGAAAACATTCATTTTACATATGAGAAAAGGTTTGACCACAAGAATGCAAGATTCCTGAGGTTATTTTCAATTAGAATTAATGGCACTGACATATTTAGAATTTAGTTCCACTGTGTCTAGTAAAACATCCACTTCCATCAAATGTTTGATTTCATTGTCTAACTTATCTTAATTTTTTTCCTTTAAGCTGCTTCTTAACTAAATTAAGTAATAACAAACTCCAGTATAAAAAATCCTTCCTTGCCTAATAAACTCAATTATTTTGACATTATAGGTCGTGAAATTAGTAATTTTAATAAACTGCATAAAACAAACTTTTTCTAGTACTACATAATAAAGAAGTATAAAATTTTCATATAATGTAAATAAAGACATCAAATGCATATCCTGTAACCATTATCTTCTATGTCTGATTTTATAGAGTCACGTGCATATACTTTAAGATAATAAACCAGTGTGATAAGTTTATTTTAAAATGTTCATGTCCTTCATGGCAATTCACCCATATATTCTGCCTTTCAGTTTTCTGTCCCTTTTACTACAAAGTCCTCCAGATGGCAAAGACTTGTATTAAAGTTCTCTGCATGATCCCCACGTAGCACTGTGAGCAAGAAGGTACTTAATAAGTAGTTTTTATATTAGGATAGATAGACATAAAACCTGTCAAATATTAGTTGCATATTATACTCTACCCAAACAATTTGATTTTCCTCCAATTAGATCTTTCATGAAACACCTCTAATTGTTCCAGACTATGTAAATAACAATACTGATTTGTACCAACTTCTCAAATATGATTGTGAATGAGAATCTTACCATAGTACCTAAGGAAAAAAAAAGGTACTTTGTTTCTCAAATATAAAAACCCATGATTTATGTTTTATTGATCGTTTTCTTTGGTTTCAAGCTATCTTAATCTTTCTCAGAGCTAGTATGGGAGAAAAAACATCTCTAGACTGAGTATCTTTTAATTCATCACATTTTGCTTCACTATCATGTTGAGTATATGGGACAGCAATCAGGGAAAAAACATGCATTTCAGATTTTTTGTCATGTCAGTTAATTAATTTTAAATATTTCCATACGGCAGTGTGAAAAACACCATTCGTAGTATACCAGCAGGCAAAACCAAACAAACAAAAACCTTGAGTATTGGACAGAAGTTCAACAGCTCTGCTCTATTTTGTCTGTACCCAAAATACAATTGAACAATGGCAAGAGTAGCAGAAATGGCATTGGTTCAAATGATAAAGGTTTTCCAATAGTAAATGCTTCTGACACATATGAATGAAAATAGTCATTTGGAGCAAGTAAACACTTTAAGTATAAAACAGGAATTTAGAAAAACTCTATAAGGAAGATTGAAAATTATTCTTTCTATTATCAGTCATTATTTTTTCTTATATTACTGTACTTGAACTATGTGGAAATCCTGTTTTACCAGAAAATTAACTGTTAAGCAATGTTCAGTGTGGTTATGTGTTGGACCTTTGACTCAGTAACCAAATTCCTAGAAAAAGACCAGTATTTAAGTATGTAAATTTCTTAGATTTTACATTTCTTTCATATTCAAAGACAATCTTAGGAGAGATCACTATTTCACAAGATGCCAATCTCCAATATTATTCTTCCAACCTGCTTACAGTTGACTAAGTAAGATATCAGCTTGAAATTTTGGGGTACATCAGGGCATGGACAATATATATTAATGACATGAGAGTTTTGACTTTTAACAGTATAAAATCTGGACAGAGTATAACTTACCTAAATCATGAAGTGATTCATAAATATAGCTACATAATTTTGTGTAATATAGAGTAGTCATTGGTTTAATATTATTTAATAGGTTTAGTTTTCTTAATCTTAAAAAGTAGACCTTAGTGATATTCCTTAATAGATGAAGTGCTTGAAAATGTTTTTTTATTTCAGGATTTTTTCTATCCCCCTTCTTGTCTGATAGAAACCATGTGGAGAGAATTTTCAGTAGTAGCAACGTATAATATGTAATTTGTGTTTTTATTTGATGGTGAATTCTGGGGTCAAAGAAAGCAAAAGATTAATGGCCCTGAGGCAGATTTTACACCTGTTCTGGAATTGTAGTCTCTCAGGTCAGGGCTTCATTTCTGCAACCTCCTCAATGTGCAAAATTGAGTCGGTTTGCTCATCAACTGAGCAAATCTATTGGATTGCTCTTGTTACTGAGATTTACCATGGCCAAAGGTCATTAAGCATCTTTATAACAAATTCCCTAAAGAATAGCCTGCTATTTATACTTGTAGATCAGAGGCCCTAGTTAAGCTTGCAAAAATCTTTCAAGTTATCATGGTTCTAGAATACGGTTGGGGGAATAAAGCATGACATCTCAGTATTACAGAACTCACTCATGTCAACCCTGAACTACACCATGCCTTCCTGTTTTGTTTTTTTTTTTTAAGATTTTATTTATTTATTTGACAGACAGAAATCACAAGTAGACAGAAAGGCAGGCAGAGAGAGAGGAGGAAGCAGTCTCCCCGCTGAGCAGAGAGCCCAATGTGGGGCTCCATCCCAGGACCCTGGGATCATGACCCTAGCTGAAGGTAGAGTCTTTAACCCACTGAGCCACCCAGGCACCTCGCCTTCCTGGTTTTCTTCTGCATCTCTAAAAGTCTTTTTTTCTTTGCCTGCAGTAACCTTGCTCCTTCTGGGCTGTTGTTTAAAGCTTCAGACACTTCTTATGCATTATGAATTAAATTTTAAGAAGCTGTTTGGTGTATTGTAAAGAATCTATTAAATGTTACTGGAAACTGTGTAGTCAGGAATATTGCAGCAAGGCATAGTGTCATATTAGAGCTTTCTGTCTATTTCACATGACTCTGTTCATCCTTTCTGGAAAAAATATCCTCCGGGGTTGATTGTCATCATACAGACAATCTTTAAAGGAATATAAAGTCCACCAACGTCCCTTTTATTTTACCGTATCAAAAAACAAAGTTTCCTTTTTTTTTTCTTTTATCAGCAGTTCGTTTTTTTTCCCCAATGAAACAGAATACATTTTAAATGTCAAACTTGTCTTCAGATGGATCTTCACAGATGCTGTTTTAAAAGTTACTATTCACAAATCCAGATTTAGCTCTTATGGAATCAGTTCCAAATTACACATTTGTTTATGTATACATATGTATATCCTTTTCTCCTTTGTGGTGAAATTAGACAGTGACAGTAGAACTGTATTAAATTAACTTTTATTTTTTCTCTTTTAACATCAACAAATAGTTTTCCATAATATATCTTACATTCACTGGTTTGGTGCCACATCTTATTTGTCATTAAATTGGTTTGCAGTCTCTGTGATATCCTCAATAAATGACTTTCTCTAAAACCAGATTTTAATTTTAACATGCATTTTTTAAAAAGTACTCTTATACATTTTGTGTGTAGACAATGTTAAGAGTGTTCATTGTTGGTTCATAAGTGTTTGGTTTTTACTAGTATATAGAAAGTTTCTTCTTTATTTTGACTTTCTGCATTTCTTCTTTCTATTTCAATATTCATTGAAGATTATTGAATATCTGCTGAGTGCTATGACCTGGTTTTGGTCCTGGAGATATAAAAGCCTCATCTGAAAACACCCTTATCCTTTTCTTAGAGTACTCTTTTTAAAAATTTATTTATTTATTTATTTTCTTTTTGGTGTTCCAGAATTCATTGTTTATGCTCCACACCCAGTACACCATGCAATACCCACCTCCAGGCTCACCCAACCCCTCACGCTCCTCCCCTCCAAAACCCTCAGTTTGTTTCTCAGAGCCCACAGTCTCTCATGGTTCGTCTCCCCCTCCAATTTCCCCCAACTCACTTCTCCTCTCCATCTCCCCATTCCTCCATGTTATTCCTTATGCTCGCTTATTAATGTAGGTGGAAGGCGGACAATGGACAGATAATAAGAATGCAATGCAGAAGGCACTGTGATGTGGAGTAGAGAAACTATCAGTTTCACATAGACAGGGAAGCGGGTAAGTATCCAGGCAAAATATTCTAAGGTTATTGTTGAGGTAGTCTAGTATAGACAGCCTGAAAAAAGTATGAGAGCAGGTCAGGGACATCACAGACAGATGAAAACTGTCTGTGAGTAAGAAGAGACTGCAGGTAACTTATCAGAAGAGTCAGTTTCTCAGAAAAATAATTAAAAAGTAATTTATTGAAAGTTAATATACCTTAAAAAAGAAAGTTAATATACATTTTATTGCTTTGCATTTTGGATCTTGCTTTATAATCAGTTAAAATGTGATACTCAAAATTTGGATATTCCTGAATAGTTATATCCATGTTTTTGGAATTTGGACAAAGTAATTTCATGGAATGGCAAAGAATAATTTGTGAAAAATAATTGTACCATAAAAAGAAATTCTTGGCAGTTGATATCTATTGGCATTTTTAGGTCAAGAGTCCATGATAAAAGGATGCTGAGTTTCAAGAGCATATTCATCATATTTTTGACATTGAAATGTAATTCTGATTAGGTCATACACAATAATTTGAATGTTTAAAAAACTACTTTTTACTGTGTTATAGGTAATATTGTGTGTTCAGTTAACCCTGTATATGGAAGTCCACAAATAGTTTTCTGTATGTTTAGTATTACAAAATTTTGTTTAAAAAACTTATATTTATCATAATATTATAGCTCTCTAAAAACCTGAAGACATTAGGATGGCAAGTTTAGACAATAAAATGTTGGCACTGTTTCTTTTTTTCTTTCATTTCATATAAGTACCACAACTGAAGACTAGGAGGAGATGGAAAAGAGAGATTCATTATGAATCAGTAATAAGAGTTTACTGAGTTGGGACATATATTTGTAGATAAGAAATATATTTATCTGGGGATGCCTGGGTGGCTCAGTTGGTTAAGCAGCTGCCTTCGGCTCAGGTCATGATCCCAACGTCCTGGGATCGAGTCCCACATCGGGCTCCTTGCTCATCAGGGAGCCTGCTTGTCCCTCTGCCTCTGCCTGCCATTCTGTCTGCCTGTGCTTGCTCTCTCCCTCTCTCTCTCTGACAAATAAATAGATAAAATCTTTAAAAAAAAAAAAAAAGAAATATATTTATCTGAATGCAAACTTCATGAAAAAAAAGAAAGAAGTTTGCAAAATCTATTTTGGAAAATCAGGTTTTAAAATAGGCAAAGAAAGGGTGCCTGGGCGGCTTAGTCGGTTAAGTGACTAACTCTTGATTTTGGCTCAGCTCATGATCTCAGGATCCTGGGATTGAGCCCTGTGTTAGTCTCTGCACTCAGTGGGGAGTCTGCTTGAGGATACTCTCTCCCTCTCCTTCTGTCCTTCTGCCTGCATGTGCTGTCTCTAAAATAAGCAAATAAATCTTTTAAAAAATAGGCAAAAAGGGTGAACACCAATGGTTGATGATATTCAAACATTAAATTCTTAGGGTACATTAAAAATGTAAAATATATACTAGAAGCTTTAGAAGTTATTAAATTATATTTTTGTTTGACTTCTAGTTTCCTAGAGGCCAATATAAAGAGGTAAACAACTTTTTTAGAAGAGTTAAAGTGTCAAAAAAAAAATCTCTTTTTGATTATAAGATATTTAGTAGAAATTTCAGCTGGTAGTACAGGGAAGGGTCGGAATACAGATCTACAGTCTCTTACCATGGACAAAACAGAAGGAAAGTTGTATATAAAATCTTTTATCTCACAGGTTTTGCCAAACCTGTCAGGAAAAAACCTACATTCATATAAATGATGAAAGTCCCCAAAATAAACCTAGAAATTTAGGCAAGTCTATATTTACATTTGTATATATTTTTATATGCTAACTATGCAGAATTTTACATTTATGTTAAATAATTAAATTATTAAAAATAAAATAACCCAGCTGTTTTGCTTTTAAATGGGGCAATAAAATGTTTTTAAAATATTAGATATGAAATGTTTTGTCACATTTGTCTGTTATAAAGGCATCTTTCGGAAGATTTTCCTGAGTAAAGAGTGACACATCATCTTGAAATCAGCTCAAAGAACAATAGTTAGAAAGGAACCTTCCTCAAGGCCATATTTTCAGGGTCATTGTGGAGAGTAAAACTATTTATTTGAAAATTTTAAAGGTTTCCTGGGTAATTCAGTTGGTTAAGCATCTGCCTTTAGCTCATGTCATGATCTCAAGGTCCTGGGATCCAGCCCCACATTGAGCTACCTGCTCGGTGGGGAGCCTGCTTCCCCTCCCTCTTCCCTGCTCATGCTCTCTCTCTCTCTTGCTCTTCTCTCTCTCTCAAATAAATAAACAAAATCTTTTTTTTTAAGATTTTATTTATTTATTTGACAGACAGAGATCACAAGTAGGTAGAGAGGCAGGCAGAGAGAGAGGAGGAAGCAGGCTCCCCACCAAGCAGAAAGCCCAATGTGGGGCTCGATCCCAGGATCCCGGGACCATAACCTGAGCCGAAGGCAGAGGCTTTAACCCACTGAGCCACCCAGGCGCCCCAAATAAACAAAATCTTTTAAAAAAATTTTAAGCAAAACTACCAGGCATTTCAATGACTTTCAAGATGTAAGACTGGATTACAAAGTTATTACAAACAGAACTTAAATCCAGATGAAGATGCATTTTCTCAATAAATCTATATTCAAAATATACTTACTCTTAAGTCAATGGCTTACTAAAATTTTATAAGAAAAAGATGTTTCACACTGGAAGAAGTTGAAAATCTGTATTTTATTCAAACATCTTTAAGTATGTTTTTAAAGCTACTCAAGAAATCATGTTTCCTGATTTTTCTCCTTTTTACACACTCACACTCACACTTCCATGTTCTTGGTAAACAGAATTCTTAAGGAAATGGACATGTCTGGTGCACAGAGCAAAATGTATTCTTCAAAAGCATTGCATAAAATCCTGTGAATTTCACTCTGTCACTAAATTCTCTCATTCCTAAAGAAATGGGGGTGGATATTAGTCTATATTCAGCCCAGTGGTGATTATTTTGTTTGGAACTTTTAGTAAAATCTCTTTGGTAACTTTTTTCCTTTTTTCAAGTTTTTATTTAAATTTTAGTTAGTTAACATATAGTGTAATGTTAGTTCCCAGTGTAAAATTTAGTGATCACTTCCATACAACACCCAGTGCTCACCCCAACAAGTGCCCTCCTTAATACCCATTACCCATTTAGCCCATCTTCCTACCCACTAACCCTCAGTTTGTTAATTATAGTTAAGGGTCTATTTTCTGGTTTGCCTCTTTTTTTTTATTCCCCTATATTCATCTGTTTTGTTTTTCTAAATTCCACATATGTGTGAAAGCATATAGCATTTATCTTTCTCTGACTGACTTACTTCACTTAGCATAATACACTCTAGCTATATCCATGTCATTGCAAATGGCAGGACTTCATTCTTATTATGGCTGAGTAATATTCTGTTGTATATAGACTCATCACTTCTTTATCCATTCATCAGTTGATGGATACTTGGGCTCTTCCATTTGGCTATTGTTGGTAATGTTGCTATAAACATCAGGGTACATATATCCCTTCGAATCAGTATTTTTGTAATCTTTGGTTAAATATCTACTAGTATGGTTGGTGGATCGTAGGGTAGTTCTACTTTTAACTTTTTGAGGAAACTTCATACTGTTTTCCAGAGTGGCTGCACCAGTTTGCATTCTCACCAACAGCATAAAAGTTTCTCTTTTCTCCACATCCTTGCCAACACCTGTTGTTTCCTGTGTCATTAATTTTAGCCATTCTAACCGGTGTGAGCTGACATCTCCTTTTAGTTTTGAAATTTAGTCACCTTTTAATCCTAAACAAGTGATGCACATTCTTCTGCCAATATCCTGTAGTTATTTATTTATTTTTCCTACAAAGGTAAAAATAACTCCAGTCAAAATTTCCAACTTCATCTACAACCTTTTTTCTGTAATAAGTGCCTGAACCATATAATTTAGAACAATTTGTTGGGAGTAATTAAATCATTAGTCTTTGGATTTGTGCACTTTTCTACTGGCTATTGATTAGAACTACATATTGAAATAAAGTACAAAAGTTTTCACAGAACTGAAAAGTAGAATACACATTTCATGTTTTAAAATAAGGGCTTTTTTTTTAAAGTTTCATAATAGTTTTAGGTTTACAGAAAAATTATGAACATAATACAGACTTTCCATATACTCTTTACCCAGTTTCCCCCATTATTATCTTGCATTAGTATGGTACATTTGTTACAATTAAAGAACCAATACTAAAACATTAAAATTAACTAAAGTCTGTACTTTTTAAGACTTTCTTCATTTTTACTAAATTTTTACTAAATGTCATTCTTTCCTGAATGTGAATTCAGGATACATTACATTTAATCTTCACGTCTCCTGAGGTTCCTCTTGGCCATGACAGCTTCTCAGACTTGCCTTGTTTGGGCATCTTGACAGCTTTGAGGATTTATTGATCAGGTTTTATGTAGACTGTTTCTCAAATGAGATTTTTCTGATAATTTTTCTGATTGTTGAACTGGGGTTATGGGTTTTGAAGAAGAAGACCCCAGAGGTAAAGTACCATTTTCATTATATCTTAAAAGGGCGGGTACTATCAACATGACTTCTCACTATTGATACTGACCTTCCTAAGACCTTCAGCTGAGGTGGCATTTTTCAGGTTTCTCCACTATAAAGTTACTCTTATTTTCCATCTTCCCATATTGGGTTCTTTGAAAGGAAGTTATTATGTACAGTCTGTAATGAAGTGTGGGAGTTATTGTTCCTCCTTAGCCTGTGAAGGTAGTCTGTCTGTATAAATTATTTGGAATTCTGCTTGAGAGATTTGTCTAATTTTTTCCATTTATTTCTTTATTTGATCATTTATTGATATCAGCATGAACTTATGGATTTTTATCTTATGCTTTAGGTTACAATCTTATACTACTTCATTTTCCTTTCAGATAGTTCTGGCTTTGGCTGCTGTGTTTCTTTGGCATACACTTGTAACTGTGTTTGGTTTGTTTGTTTTTGTTTTGTTTCTCAACATTTCCTTACTTTCTGATCCTACAAGTTGCTCTAGGCTCATCTTGCGTATTTCCTGTCCCAACCCTGGAATCAACCATTTATCCAAGCAGTCCTGGTTCCTTTTATTGAAAAATAGCATTAGAAACAAAAATCTGGGCACTAATTCAGTGCTACTGGATTGTCATTGCTTCTAGGACTTCTCAACTGACAGAGCAAGGAGATGTCTGTATATATACTAACACATGTATGTACACATACTTATAAATATTTCTATATGTAGCCCTATGTAGATATTCTAAACATGAGTTCATAATGATGTGTCCAACCTGAGTCATACTGATATCTTCATCTGTAATGCCACATGGCATGTGTCTTCTCCCCTTGCTTATCTGTAACCTTCCACTATAATACTGAGAAACCTGGCCCTTATTATATGCCAACCACTTATTTAGTTGTACAACTCCAGTATATATATATGTCTGTATCACATTTGGGAATCCGTACCTCCATGGGTACCAGTTTTATGAACTAGAGCACAGTGCCTATGCATAATTTTTTGGTTCAATCTTACAGACTTTACTCATTTCTGAAGTTACTTAAGGCAGCACATTTTCCGTCACAATATTCAGGGTGATAGTTTCCTTCATTTGTAATATACTTGGATTGTATTTTTCACTTCTGTCTTGGGATCCCTGAACCTCTTAAATGATGTGGCCTAATTTGCATATATTTCAAGGCTCATGCTTTGTGCTATGAAGTTTTGGAGATGTTCACAAATGTCTAGTCTAATGTATCCACCATTATGGTATCATACAGAATAGTTTCACTGCCCTACCATGCATCATTTTACTATTGATATGGTATTGCTCTTTCCAGAATGTTTCTTTAATACAGCAATATACCCATGCCTTTTTAAAGTCACTTAATATCTCATTCCTTTTATTTCTGAATAAAATAAATTTCTGAATAAAATACCATTTTAAGGTTGTATCACAATTTGTTCAGCTACTGAGGTGAACAATATGTATTGAGCCAATATATATTGGCTGCTCTCAGGTTTTGGCAATTATGACTAAAGCTACTATAAACATTTATGTACAGGTTTTAGTGGAAACATAAGTTCTTAAATCACTTGGATAAATAGCTACCAGGGCAATTGCTGGGTTATATGGTAGACTATGTTTTACCTTTGTAAGAAACTACCAAATTGTCTTCCAAGTGGCTGTTGTGTTTTGCATTCCCACTAGCAATGTACAAGAGTTCTTGTTGCTTTGTATTTTGCTAGCATTTGGTGTTTTCAGTTTGTTGGGTTTGAGCCATTCTAACAGATGTATAGTGGTATCTCATTGCAATTCCCTAATGACATATGATGGTGAGAATCTCTCATACGCTTATTTGCCATCTGTGTATCCTCTTGGGGAGGTGTCTGTTCAGATTGTCATTTTATTTTTTACTTGATTGTTTTCTTATTGTTGAGTTTTAAGAGCTCTTTGTATATTTTGGATACAAGTTCTTTATCTGATATGCAGTTTTAAAATATTTTCTCCCAGTCTATGGCCTGACGTTTCTTAAGAGTCTCTCACAGATAGAAATTTATAATGTTAACAAATTCTAACATCACTTTTTCTTTCACTCATGATTTTAGTGTTGTATCTGAGACTTTATCACTGAACCCAAAGTTACCCACATTTTCTCCTTTGTTTTCTTCCAGAAGTTTTCTAGTTTTGCATTTAAATTAGGTCTGTGATTTTTGAGTTAGTTTTCGTGAAAGACAAAAGGTGTTGTGTGTAGATTTTGCTTTTTACATGTGGATGTCCAATTTCCCAAAATCATTAATTAAAAAGATTTATTTTTTCTTCATTGAATTACCTTTGCTCTTTTTCAAAGATGAGTTGTCTATAATTGTGAGTTTGTTTTTGGCTTCTCTATTATGTTTCATGTTTTATGTGCTTTTTGCTTTTGCCAATATCACACTGACTTGATTAGTGTAAGTTGATGGTAAATTTTGAAACTGGTAGCCGAGTCTTTCAGCTTTGTTCTTCACAATTGTGTTGGCTATTCTATGTACTTTGGCTTTCTATACAGACTTCAGAGTAGTTTGTCAATATCTCCAAAATAGCTTGCTGGGATTTTGATGGAATTGTGCTCAGGTCTTAACAATATTGAGTCTTCCAGAATATGTCCGTATTAATTTAGATTTTTTCTGATTTTTAAAATCAAATATTGTAGTTTTCCATATAGGTCCTATAGCTATTTTGTTAGATTTATATCTAAATATTTATTTTTTTGATGCTATTGTAAATGGTATTCCTTTCTTAATTTAAAATTTCAATTGTTCATTGATCATATATAGGCATACAGGTATATAGGAAAGTGATTGATTTTTGTATATTAACCTTGTATCTTGTAAATATTCTTTTCACTTTATTATCTCTTTTTTTTCTTTCTGGTATTCCAGTTATGCACATGTTCCATATTTTGAAATAGTCCCATAGTTCTTGGATATTCTGCTCTTTTATTCCTTCTTTTTTTTCCTTTCATTTTTTCTCTTTGCATTTGAGTTAGAAGTTTCTATTGTTCTATCTGAAAGTTTAATGATACTTTCCTTAGACATGTTCAGTCTACTAATAAACCCATCAAAGTGTTCTTCATTTCTGTTGCAGTGTTTTGATTTCTAGCATTTCCATTTGGTTCTTTCTTAGAGTTCTCATCTCTCTGTCTATGCTATCCATCTGTTCTTACAGGTTCTCTACTTTTTTCAATTACAACCCTTAACATATTATAGGTATTGTAAATTCCCTATCTGATAATTCCAATATCTGTGTCACATCTGACTCTGCTTCTGATGCTTTTTATGTGTCTTCAGACTGTTTCTTTCTTGCTTTGAATATGCTTTCAAATTTTTTGTTTGTTTGTTTAAAGCCACATATGGTGTATCAGGCAATGGAAACTGAAGTAAATGCATGTTTAATGTGCATTTCTGTTATCCTGGCTAGAAATTGAGCTGTATTTAACATTTGTTATAGCTATCGCTATCAGATGCTACAGATTCTTCTAGTATCTATGTGTTTGTCCTGTTGACTTTGAGCCACCCTAACTACTCTTCCTCAAAGAGAGCTTGCATCCAGTTTTTTCATCTGTAATTTGTTGTTATTATCCTGAAGCTCAGTTGGTGTGATGGTAAGGCATAGTAGGTGAGAAGTGTGCTATAATTTTATGATTAAATCTAAATATTTTAATGGCCTGTATTCCTGGATTGTGGCCTTCGCATGTGTTTCTTAGCTTTCCTCCTCACCTTAGGTAAAGCAGAAAGGCTATAAAGGCTTGGAGTGGGGGAAATGCCCTTCCTTCAGGTAGGTTAATATGACTCTGCTAAGGTATGTTCCCTGAGCAGGTCTTCAATATAGGAATCCTCTATGGTATTTAATAATGGCTTCTCCTCCCTTTTCCCTGCCACTGCCACAATGGATCTTTCTTAGCTATTTATCATGAAATCTAGGAAAGTTCCTGGTAGTAAAACTCAACAAAGTGTGGGGTCTTCGTTAAGAATGCAGCCTTCAGGAAGTTCTTATTCTCAAGAAAGTCCACATTGTGCCTCCAATAATACATTAGAACTCCTGTATAGCACTACCAGTTTATGGTTTCAGAAGCTTCTCTTCATATATTCTGAAACTGGCCATGATTCTCTGTATTCACCTGTCTCTCCATATTTTGGGTGGACATTTGTTCTACAATCTCATTCTCTGAGTTCCAAGAAAACTAAATGATTTTCAGTTTGGTTCAGTTTTATCTTTTTATAAGGACGGGAGTGATGATTTTAAACTCTAGGTCAGAACCTAGACTAGAAAACTTCTCTTTGCACTGCCTTACCAGAGGAGACAATGAGAACCCTACTTCCTTTTATTGTGCCATTTATTTACTCACCACCAGGCCTCCTCACAAGGTTAGAGTAAGTTAAAGACTTCCTAGAAAGGTTGATGCCTCTAAAAGTAAGTTATAAGATAGAGGGGGGAATTGTTAAAAAGAAAATTATATACTAAATGTATTTCCTATAGTTCAAGAAAAAAGAATAGGACACCTGGGTGGCTCAGCAAGTTAAGAATCTGACTTTGGCTCAAGTCATGATCCCAGAGTCCAGGGATCAAGTCCCATTTGGATCCCCTGCTCAGCAGGGAGTCTGCTTCTCTCTCTTTCTCTGGCCCTACCTCCGTTCATGCTCTCTCTTAGAGTTACACACCCTACAACTTCTCTCCATTCGCAGAACTTCAGATCCAACTCATAGAAAACATAATGTCCTCAGGACACATCTTCATTTTGTTCCTGAGTGAACTGAGGAGACCCCAGGCCCTGGGGCCTTGACCCAGCCCATCCCAAAAGTGCTGCTGAAGGTTCTTGGTCTTGTCACAAAAAAGAATTCAAGGACAGACATGTGATACAGTGGATGAGTGACACAAGTGGGAAAGTTTATTAAAATGAAAGTACACTCTCAAGATGTGAGAGCAGGGAAGATCGAGAGAGAGCTGCACCCTTGGAGTTCGGGTTTTTATATTTTGGGTTTTTTTAAAGAGATTTTATTTATTTATTTGACACAGAGAGAGAGAGAACACAAGCAGGGGGAGCAGCAGTCAGAGGGAGAGGGAGAAACAGATTCCCCAGTGAGCAGGGAACTTGATGCAGGACTCTATCCCAGGACCCTGGGATCATGACCTGAGCCAAAGGCAGATGCTTAACCAACTGAGCCACCCAGGAACCCCAGTTTCTGTCTGGGAAACTGGGGAAGTTGTTGACAAGGGAGTGAAATATTCATTACTTAGGGTAGGGAATCAGGATTTCATGCTTCTTCTTCCTAATTTGGTGAGGGGATTCTTGTCATAGCACCTGCCATCTTGGTCCTGTCCAGTTTGATCCAGCTACTTGTGGAGTGCTGCCAGGACAAACCTATGACTTTCCTGATAGCTGGCCATGACTTCCTTATTGCTGGCCTCGTTATTCTGTTAGAACCTAATTAACTGCCTACTCTAACACTTTCATAGCAGTAAGCTTAACAAATAGAGTTATCTTGTCTAAAGACTATCTGGCCTAAATACTTCCCAAATTCATCCTCAGTAGATAGTCTTTGGTAGTCTTTAGCACTCCAAACCTTCAAGAACAACCATAGTTGTATGTGAACACTTCAGAACATCCATACAAGGATCCAGGGTTTCAGTTTGTGTGGTTTTAGACATTCATGGTATAGTTCTCTGAGTATCTAAGGAGTACTCTTGAAACACACACACTCATACACACACACCCCTCTAAGAAATATTGTCAGAGATATTGCAGTTCAATGAGGAAGGGAAGCATATTCCCAACTGTCCCTTACTTCCCTTATTTGTGAGTTATTTCTTTCATAATGGGGATTGACTTTATTATTCTGGGTGGTTCAAAAGTTGAGATTTATATATTTTTTTAAATATTTTATATATATATTTTAGAAAGAGAGAGCACAAGCAGGAAGAAGAGCAGAGGGAGAGAGAGAATCTCAAATAGACTCCACACTGAGCATGGACCCAACACAGGGCTTGATCTCATGACCCTGAGATTATGACCTGAGTCAAGAGTTGGATGTTTAACTGACTGAGCCACACAGGGGCCCAAAGATTTATATTTCTTAATAACACTTAGCTAAAGAAATGTACAGAAAAATCATTAAAATTTTCTATTGAGAAATCCTTTCAAATTCTCAGATAAGGACTATTCTTAAGTCAAGATTGAAGATGATTGTCTGTATGAGATGGGGCCAACTGTTTCAGTTATATGTGCATGGTGAAGGGAGGGAGCATTTGGCTAAGCCCTTAACTATGCTGGGTATGATATGTTTGGCAGATTTTAGAAAGGAAATAGTTGAGAAGGTAGAGAAATAAGGTAAAGGCAGGTGGTTGCATTTTTGTGCTGGGAAGATTAAATTACATTAGGTTTGGGGTGCAATAAGATATGTGTAGTAAGTTTCACTGGGAGAAATAAGTAAGGCTTTCTCTCTGCCAGACTGTACAACTCCAGGAGCACTCCTCACATGGTGTTTTATGAGAAAAGCATCCCTCGAAGCACAGCACCATTTATAGGGATTATGACATGAATGAGCCTCCTAGAGTCCACAGCACAGCTAGTAGTGCAGAAACCTTTGGAATAGTAATAGTTTTAATTTTCATGTAAATTACTCGTAATTTTCTTTTCCTTAGAAATTCATCTAAAATTAACCTTTTCATTCAGTTGATGCTACAGCAAGTGTCTTTTCTCAAAGTTTTCATAGTACTCATGGCACTGTTATCAAAAGTTCATTTATTAGTTATTTTCCCCTACCAGCCCTACGCTCTGGGTCTCTTTCATCCCTGTACCGATAATTCTGAGTACAGTGTCTGGAACAAGGAAGTATTCAGTAAATGTCTCCTGAGTTAAAAGTAAATTATTCTCCGTGAGATATACCCAATTGCCTTGCAGTTTTTTCTTCCTAATTTTAATTTGTGTCAATTTAGTTCACAGAGAATGGACTGTGCTCCTATTTATTAAATTAAATATCTGCTTGAAGTAGCATATTAAAATTAAGCTTAGTTAAATCTCAGTTTCCTGTGATCATTATATAAACTGCTCATTGCTGTGCCTCACATTAGCTTGGTTTAATGGTTAGATAGCAATTAACATGAATGCTTAATGACCACTTTCCTATTCTGATATATTACTAATGATACTTACAGTTTAAAGTGCTTTAGGGTTAATTATAAATGTTCATAATTTGCCTATCCTTCTGAGTGATAGTACATTCTTACACCTAAGAATATGATAAGAACTCCAGACCTGTGTAAGAAGAATGTCAGTCTACAGAAGCTCAGGAGTCCACAATATTAATCCTTCAGCTATCTCAAATCACCTAAACTATTTCTGAAATTTCTACATCATCATCAATGATGCAAAAAAGATGTCTTTAAAATGAGACCTAAAGTCTGAGGGTTTTGTAAAAACAGAAAAGGAGATACAGTTTTGAGTAATCACCATCTCTTACTCATGGGAATTTATGAGATGAGGCAACAGATCTCTCTGCTGCTTCCCTTTCTCTCTCCAGTTCAGTTTGCCTATAGCCATGTTGCTTTTTTTGAGGCCATTAAAGTTTGTTTTCTTCCAGATACAATTCTTTGATTCTAAAGTAGCTGGTAAAGTCAGTATATGTTTATTATTTAAAGTGAGTCACTGGACAAAATTTCTCTCTTACAATATTATGTGAGTGTTCAGACATAATAATAGAGCCATCAGAGGCCTTTTTTATATTTTCATATATTCTTAATTCATGTAATAAAAAGCTAAAGTGAAGCTCTGGAGTTGGATTGCTCTTATCATTGTATACATTAAGCTTTCTTTGTAAATATTTTTATGAGTATGTTCAAATTTAATTGTACCTTTGCCATCTTCTGGGTCCTAACCATGTATCAGCTTTTTTTTCTTTTTTTTCTCACAACAGAGAGTACAGTGTCTATGATGAATATTCTATGATGATTATCAACATATTATTTAGGTCAAAACAATATGTGTTTTAATTTGTTGAATTATTTAGCCTATCTGGTCATTCTAGAATTAAGATAATTGTTGCATGCAGAAGAAAACTAGAATACAGTGGACATTTTATTAGAATACTTCAGCAAGTAGAGCCAAAATTTAATAGTTCTTGGCATGATGATTTGTTTAAAGATACTCATTTTCATTTACTCTTAGCACACTTCAAGAAATGTAATTAAAAGCTGATGAGTAACCAAGATACTGTGTACTGGGAATGTGGAAATATTTACTTTCTGTGGAGTGTGAATTAGTCAGATATGCAGATTTTGTGTAACATAGATAAGAATTTTCAATAAAATCTCAAGCAGTTGAATGGTTGAACATTAATAATTTGTTGCTCATTCAAGTAACTGTTTTCAAGCTCCATTCACCATTTCCCTGTACCTCAAATGAGAGATTCACTCAGATTGATAGTCTTAATAAGAAAGCCATTCCACTGAATATCTTAAGCTTGATTTATATGAAAGGCTTTTTTAATTGAGGTATAATTGACATACCATATTATATTTGTTTCGGGTATATAACAGAATGACTTGATATTTGCATATAATGTGAAATGATCATGTTTGCTTTCCCCTGTCACCATATAAAGTTACATAGTATGCAAATAATATTATTAATTACATTAACCACACTATACATTACATCTCCGTGACTTATTTATTTTACAATTGGAAACTTGTACCTCCTGACTTCTTTTTATACACCCCTCAACTCACCTCCCCTCTAGCGTCCACCAGTCTTTTCTCTGCATTTATGAGTTTTGTTTTGAAAATTTGTTTATTTGTTTTTTGGGTTCACATATAAGTGAATTCACACAGTATTTGTCTTTGACTTATTTCATTTAGAGTAATAGCTTCACGGTCCATCCATGTTGTCACAAATGGCAAACTTTCACTTTTTTTTTGTCTGAGTAGTATTCTACTGTGTGTGTGTATATCTATCTATCTATCTATCTATATCTATATATAAACATATATAGATATATAGATAAACATATATAGATATACACACCACTATATATAAAAAATAAATATATATAAACATATATAGATATAGATATATAAATAAACATATATAGATATATATAGTCTTCTTTATCTATTCACTCACTGATAGACACTTTGGTTGTTTCCATATCTTAACTAATGTGAATAATGCTTCAGTGAACATAGAGATGCATATATCTTAAATTAGTGTTTTCATTTTCTTAAGATAAATACTTAGAAGTAAAATTGTTAGATCATGTTGTTGTTCTCTTTTAACTTTTTGAGGAGCTGCCATTCTGTTTTCATGATAGCTGCACCAGTTTACATTCCTACCAGCAGTGCCCAAGGGTTCCCATTTCTCCACATCCTTACCAACACTTGTTATTTCTTGTCTTTTTGCTAATAGCCATTCTGACAGGTGGGAGGTGCTATCTCATTGTAGTTTTGATTTAATTTTCCCTGATGATTAATGATGTTGAATATGTTTTCATGTAGCTGTTGGCTACTTGTATGTCTTCTTGGGAGAAGGGTCTATTCAGATCCTTGGCTTATTTTTTAATAATTTTGTTGTTGCTGTTGTTGTGTTATATGAAT
Organism: Enhydra lutris kenyoni; assembly: GCF_002288905.1. Taxonomy (NCBI): domain Eukaryota; kingdom Metazoa; phylum Chordata; class Mammalia; order Carnivora; family Mustelidae; genus Enhydra; species Enhydra lutris. The sequence goes on along the minus strand of NW_019154087.1, from coordinate 55,181,476 downwards.
TCTTTATGTATTTTGGATATCAACCCCTGATTATGTATATGATTTGCAAATATCTTCTTCCATTCAGTGGGGGTGACTTTTTATTTATTTTGGTGATGATTTCCTTCATGGTGCAGCTTTTCATTTTGATGTGGTCCCAATTGTTTATTTTTGCTTTTGTTACCATTACCTTTGAAGTCAGATTCAAAAATATATCACCAAAAGTGATGTCTTGAGCTTACTGCCTATGTTTTCTTCTAAGAGTTCTATGGTTTCAGATCTTACATTTGATCCTTTAATCTATTTTGAGTTAATTTTTGTGTATGGTATAAGATATTGGTCCCATTTCATTCTTTATGTGTGGCTATCAGTTTTCCCATCACCATTTATTGTACACATTATCCTTTCTCCATTGTATATTCTTGTCCCATTTGTCATAAGTTAATTGAGTATATATGCATTGGCTTATTTCTGGGCTCTATATTCTGTTCCATTGATTTCTGTATCTGTTTTTATGCCATACCAGGCTGTTCAATTACTGTAACTTTGTAATAAATTTTTTTTAAAGATTTTATTTATTTATTTGACAGAGGGAGAGAGAGATCACAAGCAGGCAGAGAAGCAGGCAGAGAGAGAGGGGGAAGCAGGTTCCCTGCCGAGCAGAGAACCCGATGCGGGGCTCGATCCCAGGATTCTGGGATCATGACCTGAGCCGAAGGCAGAGGCTTAACCCACTGAGCCACCCAGGCGCCCCAGCTTTGTAATGAATTTTGAAAGCAAGGAACATGTTGCCTCTAGCTTTGTTCTTCTTTCTCAAGATTGTTTTGGCTATTTGGAATATTTTGTTGTTCCATACACATTTTATTATTGTTTGTTCAATTTCTATTAAAAATGCCATGGGAATTTTGCTAGAGGCTGCATTGAATCTATACATTTCTTCGGGTAACACAGACATTTTTAACAGTCTTAATTCTTCCAAATCATGAGCATTGAATATCTTTCCATTTATTTGTGTTTTCTTCAGTTTCTTTCATCAGTGTCTCATATTTTCAGTGTACAGGTCTTTTACCTCCTTGGTTAAATTTATTCCTAGATCATATTGCATTCTTTCTGATGCAGTTGTAAATGGGATAGTTACCTTAATTTTTCTTTTTTGCTAGTTTGTTGTAAGAGGACAAAACAGCAGATTTTTGTGTATTGATTTTATATGTTGCAACTTTGCCAAATTTTGTTATTAGTTCAAAGACTTTTGGTTCAGTCTTAAGAGTTTTCTATATAAAATCATCCCACCTACAAATAGTGACAATTTTACTTCTTTCTTTCTGATTTGGATGTATTTTATTTCTTTGTCTTGCCTAATTGCTCTGATTAGGATTTTTAATACTATGTTGAATAAAAGTGGTAGGAGTGGGTGTCCTTGTGATACTCCTGATCATAGAAGAAAAGCTAAAATCTTTTCACTTCTGAGTATGATGTTAGTTTTGGCTTGTTATATATAGCCTTTATAATGTTGATGTATATTTTCTCTATACATGTTTTGTTGAGTTTTTATCAGACATGGATATTGAATTTTTCTCAAATGTTGTTTCTGATATTATCATATGTGACTTTCATCCTTCATTTTGTTAATGTGGTGTAGGATATTGATTGATCTGTAGATGTTGAACCATCTTTGCATCCCTGGATAAATCTCACTTGATCTTGGTGTATGATCTTATTAATATATTGTTGAATTTGATTTGTTAATATTGTGTTAAGAAATTTTACATCTGTGTTCATCAGGGATATTGGTCTACTCTCTCTCTCTCTCTCTCTCTCTCTGTGTGTGTGTGTGTGTGTGTGTGTGTGTGTGTGTGTTTGGTGTCTTTCTCTAATTTTGGTAGCAGGGTAATGCTGGCCTTGTGAAATGAGTTTAGAAGGATTCCCTCTTCCTTGATTTTTTTGGAGAGTTGGAGAAGGATAGGTACTAAATCTTTGAATGTTTGGTAGAATTCACTGCTGAGGCCATCTGGTCCTGGACTTTTGTTTGAGGAGAAGTTTTTGATTTAATCTCCTTGCTGGTGATTGTTCTATTCAGATTTTCTATTTCTTTATGATTTTGCCTTAGAAGATTCTATGTTTCTGGGATTATGTCTGTCTTCTATGTTATCCAATTTGTTGGCATATAATTTTTCATAGTAGTCTCTTATGATCCTTTGTATTTCTTCAGGATCAGTTGTAACTTCTCTTTCATTTCTGATTTTATTTATATGACTCCCCTTCCTTTTTTTCTTAGTTAATCTAGCTGAAGTTTATAGGTTTTGTTGATAAACAGCTCTTGGTTTCATCGATCTTTTCTGTTGTCTTTTTAGTCTTTATTTCATTTATTTCTGGTCTAGTCTTTATTTCCTTAATTCTACTAACTTTGGGCATCATTTGTTCCCCTTTTTATTATTCATTTAGGTATAAAGTTAGATGGTTTATTTGAGAATTTTCTTGTTTCTTGAGGTAGGCCTGAACTTCCCTCTTAGAACTACTTGTGCTACAACCCAGATTTTGGTATGTTGAATTTTTATTTTCATTCATCTCAAGGTATTCTTTAATTGTTTCTATAAGCCCCATAATGCAGATCTCGTTCTTCTTAACGTTTTTAAGATACTTTGTATAGACCCTTTAAGCTGTTTTCACTTTTTGAACTTTTTTGTTCTTTTTGTGCTGTGTTTGGGTGAGTTCTATTGCCTTTGTCTTCCAGGTCACTGATCTTTTCTTCTGCATCAGGTGGTCTGCTGTTGAACCACTCTCGTGTATTTTTCAGTTCAGTTATTTTATTCTTCATGTCTGTATCTTCTGCTTGGTTCTCTCACATATATATATATTTATCTCCTTGTGGGATTTCTCATTCCTTTCATCATTCTTCTTCTGAGATTGGTAAGTATTTTTATGACCATTACTTTGAAGTCTTTATTAAGGAAATTACTTATCTCCATTTCATTAACTTTTTTTCTGTGGTTTTATTTTCTTCTTTCATTTGGAACTTATTCTTCTGTTTCCTTACTTTGCTTGGCTCTCTCTATTTCTGTGTATTAGACAAAATGACTATCTCTCTCTGTCTTAAAGAAGTGGTCACAGAAAGATGGCAGGTATTTCAGTACCTTGGGGTTAGAGCCTTCACGGAACTGTCTTTGATCGTTTCAGTTCCATGGAGACCAGAAATGCAAGCTTCCATGGCCACCAGAACCAGGTGTTCAAGTGACAGGCTCTGAAAGGACTACCTGCACCTGTTGCCTTTAATGGGGCATAAGGGAGTCTGCCCTTTGCGTTTTAGCAGGGCAGGGCTATGAGGAAGCACCAGGCTGGGGCATGCCCACCTGCTGGTTTTAGCAAGTCAGGGTTGAGGGTCAGTGCAGTCAGTGATGACAAGGTAGAGGGAGAGTGCAAAAATTACACCCACCAACACCTTTGCTTCTGGAGAGAGTTCCAATAGGCCTCTGACCCTCCAGAGATGCTTTAAGAGTAGGCAGTGAATCTTCTTCATCTATTGTTAACCATTTTTCAAACTATTGCTTTCATGTTGGGTCCCAGGGCAAATGAAACTGTGCAAACACTTTAAGTTAGAAATCTCAGTTTCCTATGGCCCTTTGGGTCTCCTGGATATAAGACTTTGGTTTTCAAACCAGACTTTGGGGATTTGTATCTCTGGTGCAAGTCCTAAGGGTTGGAGACCCTGATATGGGGCTTGTGCCCTTTGCTTCTCAGGAATATGCTTTTTATTTGTGAGATCCCTTCCACTTGTGGGTGTCCACACTGGGGGCAGGGTTTATGGCAAGACCATGTCTCTGCATCTCCTACCCATCTCAGTTTATCCCTTTTATACCTTGTTGTGGAGGAGCTGTTCAGCTTGTTTTCACATTTGTTTTTTTCAGAGAGAATTTTCTATATGTAACTGTAGATTTGGTGTGTCTATGGGAGGAGGTAAATTTAGAGTCTTCCTATGCTGCCATCTTGAACTGCCCACCCTAAGTTTTGTGTGTGTGTGTGTGTATTTTTTTATAATTTCCCTATTTACATTATTCAGATCCATTTAACTCGAGTATTTTGTCATTTAAAGTAATAACTCATCAATCTGTTAGTGCAACCTTTCTTTATGTTACTTTTCTTAGTGCTATGAAATGTGCTATTTTGAATCACTGAAATGTTATAAACCACCAGATTGCTAATTGCTTTGGATGCTGTGAAAAATAATTACTCCACATTATTTTTGATATTTAATTGACAGTGTAATGCATTTAACTAAAGACCTGCAATAAACTATTTCTAATTACTGAGGGTGGTGGAGTGGAAAAGTAGGCTGTAAAGGTTTACAAGGGAAACAATGTCTTCTCCATTACTCTAAAAAGTCATTGTTGATAATACTTTTTCAGAGATGAAAAACAAAAACAAAAACAAAAACTTCCCCAATGGAAAATTCTGGAAAGCTAGGAAGAGTTGTAGAATACTTTTACTCAGGATATAGTAGGGGAATTTTTTAAATTAATAAAATGTACTGGTGATGGGGTGATGTACGTCATATACTACCCTTACCATGTTTGTACTAAAATTTCTCCTTCTTCAGTTGGCAGAACTTTATGAGGGAGATAATCATGCCACTGCCAGAATGAATAATCTTTATCACTGACTGGTGTTCAATTTATTTTGTGTCTGTAGAGCATTCATCTGAAAAGCTCTGCCTAATTTTATATGTCATTGGAATATGTAGATATATCAGAAAATGGAATTGTTTTTAGCTCCCAAGGTAAGAATTCATGTTATAACGTGATTCTTGAAAATAACACTTAGAACCTGATTCAAGGAATTCCAACAGTCTAGAAGTGTCACAGATTGATGTGTAAAAGATGTTAGGCTCTTTGAATAGATATGTACTGTTTTCATTTCCTACTATCTTTGGAATGGTATTAAAAATCAGCATATTCTTTTCTTCCCCATAACTTCTGACTAAATTAAAATGTCTCCATTGGTATGTCATTAAATTGCTTATTTAATTTCAATTATGTACATTTTCCAAAAACACAACCAAAATAAGTGACCTGTTTCAGGGAATGTAAATTATTTTCAGAATTTCAGAAATTGAAAAGGGATAAGAGGAAGGAGAAAATGCTGGGCTGGTGTGAAGCGATAGCCCGTAACCCTCACAGAATTCCAAACAACACGCGAACGCCTGAGATCTCAGGGGATTTGGCTGATGCCTCACAAACCTCCACATTGGTGAGTGAAAAGTTATTTTTCTTCAAAATGGCTTGTGTGTAAATGGAATGCTAAGGAAATGTGGAAAGGGATAACTTTTATGTAAACATTATTCTTGTTTACAGTAATATTTACATTTGTATTATATTGTTCATATAGATAATTTATATTAATAAAAATGTTTAATGTCATATACTGTTAGAGCTTAATTCAGATAAAACAACAGTTTCTTTTTCTTTGTATTTCTTTGAGCCTTGCCCCTCCATTATGTTAGTGACCTTAAAGAGTTACTTAAAGTTCATATTTTGCAATCTACATTTGTGTAATGGAATCAGTGGAGAAAAATGAGTACAGAGTTATCCAAAATTAATGAAAAACCAGAATCAAGACTTCTGTGTTTTCCTATATACATTCTAAAAATCTCTGAAAAGAGTATTAAAATTAAAATTTTATACAAATTTGTGAATTAAGTAATGACAAAAATAATTTGAAGACCGAATCAATAATACACTCTTCCATATTTTGTTTTCTGCTTAACTTAAATAGCCAGCTGCAGCTAGCCATTGTTTCCCAGTGATTAGGAAGAGAGAACTCGTTAGCAAAAGGGGTTTTATGCATTTTGTTTAGATTTGGCTGCAACATTCTTCATTTTGATTTAAAGAAGAAAAATTCCACTCAGTCTGTAAGTTTTAAATTGACATGTTAGATATATTTTAATTATTGTTTTGCCATTTTGTATGAACACAAGTGTTTTCATTAGCCTGTTGATGAACATATAATTAGATATAAGCAATGATTTTAGGTTTAATTTTTACTCTAGAATTATTTGCTAAGTCCCACTATTTTAAATAGAAATAATGATCTCGAGTAAACAGTATTGAGTGAATATTAAGAGAAACCACCTGAAGGAGTGGGCATTCAGTTGACAAGATAGAAGTGAGATCTTCCTTAAATTCCATCATCTTAGATTGTGAAGAGAGGGCTGACAGTATGAAGAAATGTGTGTAATGTCATGAAATAGTCAAAGTTCTGATGAATAAATTTTTTGGAATTATCTGCATTGGTTTATCTCACTCTAACATGATCTTTTGTAAATTATTATTTTCAATAAAATTGCATGACATGAGTTAACACCATTTAAAAAATGTGTTACACAATGTTTATACATAAAGCTGGACTTTGTCAGGTATCGTACAAAGGGTAAAAATTTTAAGATAAAAATAATTATTTCCGTGCTTTTATTAGGATGACTTTAGTGCTTAATTTCTATTTCATAGAACCATAGATCAAAACCATAAAAATTCTTGAGTAAACATTTGGCCTGGTTTTCTCCTATAATTGGGTAACCTAATATTAACATAATTTTCCAGATGTGAACTATGGCCCAGAGAAATTAATTGACTTTCCCCGTGTCACTTAGCTAGGAAATGATAAAAAGATTGCTAGAAGCCAGGTTTCTCAAGGTGAGGTTTTATTTTACTACACCGTGCTGCCTCACTTTCTTGATGACATTTTCTTCTCATCCAGATACTTTTAGGAGAAGGAAAACTCATCAAGTTACCAATTTAATAAATCCAGTAATTCATATTTTAAAATCCAATGCCATACTAGGTGGATAGCCTCTAGTCATTGAAACATAATTTCAACATTCTCAACATAGAAAAATGAAATATGTCTTTCTTATATCATAGCCTATGTGTCTTAGTCAGTTCTCCTTCACTGTCAAATGATGACTCAAAGATACATACTCTTTTCATCTTTTAATGCTGCCTTCCTAAGGACATGGATTCTTAGGTCCCTGAGGGAAAGGAAAAGACTTTGGGAGTGATTGTACATGTGGTATATGAAGCGGCCTTGAATGTGTGCATATTCTTCTGTTGACAAAACTTAGTTGCATGGCCCCATCTGAGCTGCAAGGGAGGCTGGTAAATGTTAGTAAGCCATATAACCAAGAAGAGCATATGGAATTAGAAAGCACCCAGTCCCTCTCTGCCATAGACCTCCCTCTGGTTGCCAAATATTTAGATAATGTTTCCACTCCCTCATGAAAAAGGATTATTACTTTCCAAGAGAAATAACAAAAGTATTTCAGTCACTGGATTCAGTTCAAGTTCATGAGCACTGGCTATTTATGGTCCTCATCAAATGATGGTGATAGCAAATCAACTACAAATAGATTATCTGCATTTTGCAACCAGCTCCCAACATCCATATATACCCAATATATAGGAGAGAAGTAGGACAAGGGAAACCACAATAACATTCATGCTTGGAAAAAGAATCAGATACACATGGAAATCAGAGGTGAAATCCTGCTAAACAGGAAGGATCTTTGAATAGGCTCTGTCCCTGCTCCCTGGGGAGATCTTTGTTAGTTGTTCTCTCTGGCCTCTGGATATCTCTCTGGAAAGTTCATTTTCTTTTATTCTCCTTGTCAATATTTAAAGTTCCTAATGAGGGTTGTATACCCTTAAAATATTTTTTTCCTATTTTGCGAAAATTGTGGGACCAAGAGTTGTTTTAAGTCTTAAATATTTCAAGGTTTGTATTTTGGGGATCATGGTCTTTGAGTACTACAATTTTCAGAAATCTTCATAGGATTCTGATCGATTTGCTTCCTCATAGTCCATGTGCTTAAGAAAGTTCTTTCTGGGAAGCCCTTGACTTTCTCTTCTCTCATGCCTCTTTCTTAAGATGGTATTATCTTGGAAATTAGTCTGGAGGACCACAGCCTTAACCCAATTTTTGTAAAGTGATACTTTGTTTAACTGAAAAGTTTTACTCAGTGTCAGCTCTAAATCTCATAAATACCTTGAGTCACTTTATACAAATGTACGTTTTTACTGTATCTTTGTTATCTGTATTTTTCCTGTATCTTTGTTACTCAACACTTGGCAAAGTCATATTCCATCATTTGGGGTTGAGAAGAAGCCAGACATTTTGTCCAATAAACCCTTAAACTTCTATAGTCTTTCTGTTCCTAGTCAGATCTGCTTTTAAACTAGTTCCTGAGCTTCTTTTAACACTTTGCTGAATGTAGCCAGTAATTGATAACATACATTACTAAGTTTTGTTTTTCCATCTATTTTGAGTGTTTCCAGCCCAGCAGGCCCACTGTCTGCCTCTCAAGTTAATTCAGACTGTAGTTTTGCCAAGAGTTTTGCCAGGACATCAGATAGATGGCTTTCTACTTTTGAAATTGGTTTCTTTGCCACCCACTGCCCAACCACTCAGCAAACGATATACTTTAGATTTTTGTGGTGGTAGCACAGGCTTTGGCTACCAACTTCTATATTTAGGTCGTTACAAAAGTTGGGGTACAAGAAGGAAAACAGGAAATAGTAATTCTAGCACAGAATGTAATATGAATATTTATTTAATCAGCTCTTGAAGGACTGAAAAAGTGTATATGCTTAGTAACTGCAAGAAGTAACAACCATCCAGAGAAAGAACACTGGGAGGAGGAAGGAGTTATTTGAACCTAAAAGGCTGAAAGAGAAGCCCCTCAGATTGCACCTTAGACTTTGAGAAGGGAGGCTTCTCAGCAGATGTAGGAGACTTGAGTTCAGAGAAGGGACGCTCAGGATCTTGGACCTGGACTCTGAAGGAAAGGCTCTTCTCAATCCTTAAATATTCAAGTGGAAGGAAGAGAAGATGGTGCAATAAGAATAGTTAGATGGGGGCACCTGGGTGTCTCAGTGGGTTAAACCTCTGCCTTCAGCTTACATTATGATCCCGGGGTCCTGAGATCAAGACCTGCGTTGGGCTCTCTACTCAGCTTCCCTTCCACTCTCTCTTTGCCTGCCTCTCTGCCCACTTGTGATCTCTGTCTGTTAAATAAATAATAAATAAAAATCTAAAAAAAAAAAAAAGCAAGAATAATTAGATGGTGCAATAAAATGGTGCAATAAGAAACTTGGACCCACTTTCCACTACTGACTTACAAAATCATTGCTGGGATGACACTAGCAGAAACAGGATAAGCAAGAAGAAACAAATCCTTTTTCTCTCCCTGTCTTCTAGTTTCCATTAGCACTAGTATTGGCAGAAGCTGGTAGAAGAGGTAAATGTCAAAGGAGCAATCTGATTTGAAGGCCCCTAGCTCCAGCGTCTTGAAGTGGATTATGGCAGACCTGATTTAGAGTTGAGTAGTATTATCTTAGTAATCAGTATAAAAAATTAAGAAGAGAAGCTTTAACAAATCAACTCAGAAATTTTTTTTTAATTTTATTTTTTATAAACATAGAATATATTTTTATCCCCAGGGGTACAGGTCTGTGAATCGCCAGGTTTACACACTTCACAGCACTCACCATAGCACATACCCTCCCCAATGTCCATAATCCCACCCCCCCTCCCAACCCCCCTCCCCCCATTAACCCTCAGTTTGATTTGTGAGATTGAGTCACTTGTGGTTTGTCTCCCTCCCAATCCCATCTTGTTTCATTTACTCTTCTCCTACCCCCTTAACCCCCCATGTTGCATCTCCTCTCCCTCATATCAGGGAGATCATATGATAGTTGTCTTTCTCCAATTGACTTATTTCGCTAAGCATGATACCCTCTATCAACTCAGAAATTTTAATGGCTTAGCATAATTGAGCTTTGCTTTTGCTCAAGACTTACTCTGATAAAGGTCATTTGACTCTCCAACAATGAATGGCAGGATCCCTACTCCTTCCATCTCTTGGGACTATTGTCTTAAACAAAGGACATCTGAGTTTATCAGATAACATAAGGGAAAGAATGAGTGGGTGACCATGGAGATATCTGGTTAAGTCTGGAAGTGATGCATATCACTTGATGCCCTTGGCTGGAAATCAAAGACATATTCCAGTGTATCTGTCAGAAGGATGAGAAGTATGGTCTTGTATGATTGAAATAAGGAAATTGAGAGCACTCAACAAGCTTCTACCACAAATGCATTCCTTTGAGAGGTAGCAGTTTTGTCCTATATTTTCATTTTGTATGCACATATTTTATTATTACGCCTCTGCTGTCATCCTGAGCATTTGAGGCTTTCTGGTACAGATCATACCCCATCTAATGATAATGGTGGTGATGAGGAAGAGGAGGAGAAGGGAGATGGCTGATTAGGAAGTCCTCTGAGTTTTCTAAATATTTAACACATATTCTCATTTTTAATACTCACAAGAGTCCAGTGAAGTAGGTATAACCATTATCACTATTTTGGAAAGGAAACTGGATAAGTTGGATACAGAAACTGAGGCACAGAGAAATTTAAAATCCTGCCTAAAGTGACCCAGGTAACGTTGATGAGGCTAGGATTCCAGCAATCCAAACAGTCTAAATCTGGAGGGCCACTCTGTCATGTCTCCTCAAGTTGGGGGAGAATAGTCATTATTTGAATTGTATGCATTTAGTTAAACACAAAGATTGTGAATGAGAGAATAATACAGCATAAAGACAAATAGGGTCTTCTCTTTATAATTTTATGGTTATATGTGACTGTTAGATTATTCTCTGCTCTGCACTTAGTGACATATAAATATGGCCGTTTTTATAGCCATTTTCACCACTATGCCATCAATAACTGACATAATTGAAAAGAACTGTGTTTTTTTAGATTTTATTTATTTATGAGAGTGAAAGACAGAGAGAGAGAGAAAGTGCAGGAGCTAGGAAGAGGGACAAAGGGAGAGGAAGAGGGAGAAGCACACTCCCCGCTGGGCAGGAAACCTACAGGGGACTCCATCCCAAGCTCCAGAGATCACGACCTGAGCTGAAGGCAGATGCTTAACCAGCTTTGCCACCCAGTTGCCCCAGAATAGGTTTTTTGTTGTTCTTATGTTGTTTTGTTTTGTTTTTAAATCTATCAAGCAATTGAGATTACCTGCTTTTTAAATTCAGGAAATATTAATTTAGTGTAAATGTTTTCAATTGAATTTGAGGTTTGAGAGATTATGCTTATTAAGCAACTGCATTCACAGCTACACCATAGGGGTGGGAGAGCTCCTTCTATGACAGCTAGGGAAGAAATTTCTCTTTTAAACTTAATGTAACACAGTTTACATGTTACAAATAAAGGCAAAGTGCCCTGTACTGACTGTACCCTTGAGCAACATCCTGAATCAAATCAGTTTCAATATTAAATTTAAAATGAGAGTAATGGAGATCATAATAATCAGAAATAAAAAGGGGAAGAATTTTAGGAGTTGAAAAATATCTATGGAAGACAAAATAAGGAGATCAAAAGTGTCATTTTTTAGGTAGTCAGCAATGACTCCAGAGAAAATTATTTTTCTATAACCAGTGATGAGTCTTTGAGGCTGTGAGTAGATTATCATTAAGTAGAGAAAAAGAACAAAGTGTCACTTGATGTATTTGATAAGGTGATTTGCCACTTCCAACCATGTATTTGTCAACTCAGGGTACATTTTGCAACCTTGTATGTACATTTTCCAGGATGAGGTACTTGCAACTCTAGAAGAGACTGAAGAGGGAAGACTAGATAAAAAAGCTTTCAAGGATTTCTACATCTGTGTGTGATATATTTATAAAGCTGTGTAATTTTCAGAGCAGTCTTTATGTCCATCGTTTCATTATAGCTTACAACCATACTGAGATGAACACAATACAAATTTAATTATTCAAAGAGGTAATGATATGGAGATGTTCTTAAGAGTTTTGGGTAATTCACTTCAAATCATAAGGCCACAGATCTTCTAATTTCTAGGTTATTTATATACTACACCCATTATGAGAAATTGATACGATTGTTTATATTATTCAAGAGAAAATATCCTAACTCAGAAAGGTTAAATAATTTGTCTCAGAAATGGCAAGTCTGATTTTTGTCTGATTTTAAATCTTAAGATTTTTCCAGTTTGCTATAAAGCTCTCTAAAAATAAGACCTATGCAACTAATTAATTTTTGAACACTATATCAAAAACTAATGATGTACTATATTTTGGCTAATTGAATTTAAATTTAAAAAATAAATATAATTAATTAATTAATTAAAAATACCCATTTAAAGAAGAAAATTTGCAGCTACTAGACCAAGTAATTCCTTGCACAATCCAGTAAGTATTTATTAATAAAACATGCAGTTAAAAAGATTCATGTTTCATTGTGTCATAATCTTATTTTCAAAATAGAACAGTTTTGTTGAAGGTTAAATTTCCATACTTATTAAGCTTATGAAAAATCAGAAATGAAAATGAAGCACTTTTATTTTTACTTTAAAAACATGTAAGTAGAATGTATGTTTTAATTGAAGAATCATATCATTATCACATTTTTTGTTATTCTTATTGCTCAGAGGCTCTACTATTATTTCCTTGGTTTTATATTAAACTAGCCCACTTGGATATTTGTGTCATATAGAAAAAATCAGGACCTGAACTAAAAAGACTTTTTCATTTAGAATTCCATTCTTTATCATTTGGTGAATACTGACATCCCCTGGATATCAAATAGAAAATGAATAAATGCATATAATTTGTATGATTCATAATAATTGTTGATAATAATAATTAATTAATAATATTAATTATGATTGGTTAATAATAATTGTTGATAATAATAATTGATAATTACAATGATCTCACAATTTAAATAAACAATAATATCACAAAAGAGCAAAATTTGATGAAAATAAAGGTAATAAGTCAGGTAGAGCTTTTGCTATAGAGAAATGAATATAACATTTTTTTTTCCTTATTCTAAGCCAAAACATAAAAATGACATGGAGTGGATGTTATTTGCTATGCCTACCCACATCCAAGTCTAGTAGGTTGAAGTCCTTTGTGTTAAAATCAACAAAATGTTTTAAATTGTTTGCCTTCTATTCATAACATTCAGCATTGGAGTTGGTTAAAGTGATTAGAGTATGTTGTATTGAATCTAATATACAATATTTAATCAACAAATTGGAGTGAAGCATCCTATTGACTATAAAACTTGATTCAAGTTAACCATTGATGTCAGCACAGATAATAGCATATCAAACTGAGGAGGAAAGTAATCTGCTTCATAAATAGTAATTATGGTGGTGATGTTTATTTCATTATGGAAATGCATATGAGGACCGTATATGTGATCTAGATTATATACCCCCAATTTTTTTTTTTCTAGATATCTCCAAGGCTAGTTTCTTCATTCAGGACTTGGTGTGTCTATCCTAACAACGCTGATTAGCGTTGCTGCTGATATCACACCCAGTTATGCCACACGCATTCACTCTATGCCAATTCCGTGTTGCTTTTTTTCTGACTCATCTTTATCTGAAAATATTTATATAAATATAAATGTGTGTTGGTTTATTTTCTGTTTCTCTTCACCTGAATGTAAGATGAAAAAGGGAAGATCTGTCTTATTTAGCTCTATCTCCCAGGTGTTTGAAATATAACAGGAACTTAATTAAATTTGTGGAATGGATAAACAGCTTGAGCACAGAGCATGAACTAAGTGAAAGTGAGTTTTGTTTGTTTATAAAGCTCTATTAAGTATAAAATCTCATATATTAAATCCCTTATTTTTATTAGGAATGCCATATTCCTAGAGATATGGAAGAACCCATCTTAAAGATCAAACAATTCTGAGATAGTTTCTATGACCAAAGTACATAAGTTCAAGCTTTGGAAACCAAAATCATGATTGTAAAAAGTAAATCTACTAAAATAAGATTCTGCCTTCAGTAAGAATTTTAGTATTGAAGGTATTTTGTTCAATGCATAGGCAGTAAAATGTAAATTTGTCCTTAATTAAAATATCACACTTACAATTAATATTTACCAGAATCATTGTCCTCAGTTTCTTCCCAACTGTGCCCATCATTCACTTTTAATTTTATCAGACAGAAGGAAATCATGCATCTGCCTATGGAAAATGGACTGGTATTGTCCCACAAACATTACCTCTCTTAGAAACCAAATAAAAGGGAAATAGAAAGAGGAACTTGATTATATTAAATTTCCCCTTAAACCCACAGACTTATTTTCAACAGGCTCACCTTACTTCTCTGAGCAAATGGGACAGTTGTTTATTGTGCAGTAGTCTTTATGCATTCTGAAAATAGATTATGTCAGGGAAGATAGAATTTGTAGAGTTTTTTTTAACATCGTTTTTGTTTCCCTTTTAATTCTTTCTTATTTGATCATTTATCAGCTATTGTTTTTAATTGCTATTACAAAGCCTTTACTAAATACTGCCAAAGGCAATAGTGAATGAAATCTAAAATTTTATTAGAATAACTATAAAACACAAATGAGGGAAATTAAATGAAAGACATTATGCCTTTCAAGAGCTTTGATTTTTGTAAGAAAGTAAAATCATTAAAAATATATCCCAGTGGTTGTTATGGAAACAGATTGAATTGAAGAATGCAAAGGGGGAGATTGGTGCTTCAAACATCACACTAGGAAGAAAAATTACATTCACTGTGCAGCTTAAAGTGATGTATTAACTTTAATTGTATAGTTACTGAACAGTGTCAAAACATGATTATTCACAATAGTAATAATTGATCTAAAAATGCTCCTTATATGAAGAGATCTTTTCCTCTAAGGAGTAAATCATGAGATCTTGTTCACAGCTGCTTGTTATCAAAATGTGTCATGTCTGTCTGTTTAATTTAGATATAAACTAAATTGTGAGCTCCTCAAAAAGAAGTTGAATCTTCAATAGTCATTGAATTCTATGATCGGTATAGTATTTAGAACACATTGATTTTCAATATTTTCATTTCATTATGACGACTAGTGAGTAGAGTTGTGTATACCCAAATAGGAAAGGCCTCTTGTGTATATGTGGAATTGTGGCAAACTGCTTTTCTCCACTCACAAATGACGCAGATGGCAAAGATTTCTTCTCTGCCCTTGCTCTTGTGGGAGTGTTGTGCTTTCTAGACAGGGGTAGGGAGGATAAATTGACTTGATTTTTGTCAAGTCAGCTTGTTTTTGCCTCAGAATAAAAATTGCACTTGGAAATAAATGGAACATGCCAGAGTAGGACTGAGGAATCCAGAGCTATTTTTGTGCAGCAGTCTTATTTAGTCTTATTCAAAAGACAGGTAAGATAGAGGTCTTAGGTAAATTTTTATCTCAAAACACAATAATTAGTAATATAGTAGTTTGTAATGCCTTTTCTATGCTCAAGAGTTTAGATGTATCTAAAACTTCATGGTAACTCTGAAGGTAGATTTGCTATTCTTATTACACAGAAAAATTAAGGTTGAGAAAGATAGGAAGAGTGACAGAGCAGGATTCTGAGGTTCTACATGTTTTCAGTCTTTTATGCTACTTTGTAGAGAATATTTTACTCATATAAATATTTGGCAGGAAGTTACCTGACATAACATGACAATTCTTATCCTAGAACAACTGCTCTCTTTTTTAGGAAGATTTATTTATTTATTAGGAGAGAGAGAGTGTAAGCTGGGGGAGGGGCAGAGGGAGATGGAGAGAATCCCAGGCAGACTCCATGCTGAATGTTGAGCCCAAGGACACAGGGTTTAATCTCAGGACCCTGAGATCATGACCTGAGATCATGACCTGAGATGAAATCGAGAGTTGGATGCTAACTGCCTGAGCCACCCCGCGCCCCAAGTAATTTCTCCTTTAATCCACCATTATAGTTACTGCACTACCTAATGAATGAATTCATTGGTATCAACGTTGTGAATTGTTGAGCTGTAGTTTGGGGCTCCAGAGCTGTCTGTTATTGTGGAACAAAACAAAGGTAAATGATTCACAGAAGAAATTAGTGGTTCAGAACTATTCACTTGGTTTAGAAGGTCTCTTCAATTATTCATTTAACTAGTCTCTATTGAGAGTCAGCTATGTACCAAGCAGTATACTATGCAATAAATATTACTGGAGGGAAAAAAGACATGGTGCTTAACCTCAAGAACCTATTGAAGAAAACAATTAAATGAATAGGTCAAGAGTAGAATAGGACATACACAACAGGTATTAGAGGAGCCCTTAGATGGATACCTAACCCATCTGTGGAGATTAGAGTGTTCCCCAAAAAAACCCTAAGAGTTGGTGATATAAAAGGGATGATGGAAAGGAGAGAGGAGAAAGGGGCATTCTAGGACTCTATGTAAACATTTATCATGGAAAAATTTAACTTCTGTATTCTGTTTACTTTTAAAGACATATCATCTATTTCGTGTAATAAGTAAGCAGAATCACCTTCAGGAACTGAGAGAAATCCACTTTAACTAATACTAAAGACTGTACTTTCCATAGGTTGTGGAATTAAACTACATATTTTTGTATAATTTATTCAGCCTTAATATGCAACAGTAGTCTTATATCGTAGGCTGTGGGAGCACTTCTAGCAATTTAGTGGCCATTTGAAAGTAGATTCCAATGAGCCTTCCCAGTGAACAGTGCAGAGGAGCTGTGTGTCAAAACATATTATTTTGGGGAGGAAACATGTACATGTAAATGTATATGGATTTGCTCACTTGGAAAAACAAAGAGTGGGAAAATAAGACTGTAACAGTTAATGTTTGTTGGACACATGGTATGTACCAGGCACTGTTCTGAGCCCCTGACATGTTAACAACTTATTTAATCCTCACTGTAGGACTGCATGAAATGAACGAAATCCCCATTTTGCAGAGGACAGAGATAATTTGCCAAGCTTACCCTGCTACTAAGTCTTATTTGAGCACCCATGCTCAAATACACTTTTCTTTTCTTTCTAAGGTTTCATTTATTTATTTGAGAGAGAAACAAGAAGAACATAAGTGAGGGG
Organism: Enhydra lutris kenyoni; assembly: GCF_002288905.1. Classification (NCBI taxonomy): domain Eukaryota; kingdom Metazoa; phylum Chordata; class Mammalia; order Carnivora; family Mustelidae; genus Enhydra; species Enhydra lutris. Next base: position 55,164,544 of record NW_019154087.1, on the reverse strand, counting down.
AGGGGCAGAGGGCATGGGAGAGGGACAGGCAGACTCCACCCTGACCCAGGAGCCCAAAGCAGGGCTTTATCCAAGGACCCTGAGATCATGACTTGAGCCAAACTCAAACACTTAATCGACTAAGCCACCTAGGTGCCCCTCTAATATACTTTTCTATGCTGCAAAGAATATGCTCAGGGAAAGATAAAAACACTTACTTTATTAGAAATAAGTTTAACTGAGATTCACATTTAAATATGAATTTGTTGCACATTTCATTGAATACATTATATATTACATATTATAAAGAAAAGTAGATAATTTGAGAGAGAAAATTTTAATCTACTAAGAAAGCATCATTTGATCTCTTTTAAATTAGAAGATAGAATAAAATCAAATTTTTTTTACAGAGAAGCAGCCTTATTTTTAATCTTTGCCCTTCATTTCCTTGTGTGTAACAAAATCAATGTATTATAGTAATATAAAGATTAGCAAACACATTGCATAAAGACTAGGTAAAAGAATACGTTTTCTTAAACATTTTTCACTATTAAGCATGTCTCTGTAATACAAAGTACTAATCAAGCCAGTGGCGAGGGACCTAATCCTAAACATTTCAGAAAATACAGTGAATAATGTGGTTCTATTCTGGGCTCTAATAAAACACAGTGCAGATAACTGCACTAATTTTTAAGTTTATTCTTACACTGCAGAGGTAATAACAACATCAGCAATGTTATGCACACTGAATAGCGATGGTTTGTCTCATCTCCACAGGTGAAATTACTCAACCCATGAAAACAGGACAACAAATTTTTGTTTGCATTCTCATCACTGTATGTGTAATAAAATTTGGTTGGTGTGATGATGTATCTGTGAAAGTTGACAAGTTGGTAACTGCAGTGTGAAAGCCATTTCATTTTTTATCTTTAAAGAATTACTGGATCGTTAAATTAAATTTTATTCCTGTAGGCTGCATTGAACACATAGAAACCAGGTGTCTTAGTTCCCATATCTGCATTTGAGTTGCTGGTTTCCAAATGTGGAGTCACAAAGCTGTACTTATGAATTATTCCACTTAATAATTACAGTTGACAATTACTAAGGTGATATAAAAATAATTTAATAGTCCATCAACTGAAAGCTTGCTTTTAACCTAAGGGATTTGCCTCATATGTTGAACAGACATTTTCCTGGATAATATTGTGCTAAATATGTAAAACAAATTAACCCAACACGAGAGAATGTATTAGATGACCTTACCCCTTTCCCAAGAAATGTAGTTGATAATTATTAGTATCCAAGAGGATAATCAATTATTATTATATTTTTAAATATATATACAGAGTTGTGCAACCATCAGTGTAATCTAATTTTAGAACACTTTCAGCATTTCCAAAGAAATTGTTATCCATCAGCAGTTACTCACCAGCCCTCCCTCTCACCTCCCAGGCTTAGGCAACTACTTATCTACTTTTGTCTCTATAGATTTGTATATTCTGGATATCTTGTACAAATGAAATTATACACTATATGGCCTTTTATGACTCACTTCTTTTACTTAACAAGATGTTTTATTTTTGTTTTGTTTTTCTTTCTTTCCTTTTTTTTTTTTTTCTTTTTTAAGAGAGAGAGAGAGAGGACGCTTACATGGTTGGAAGGGACAGAAGGACAGGGAAAGAGAGAACCTTAAGCAGGCTCCATGCCCAGCATGGTGCTGTATGAAGACTCATTCTCTCTGAGATCATGACCTGAGCCAAAATCAAGAGTCAGATGCTTAACTGGAAGAACAGAGAGCATTCTATATAATTGCTCAGTTAGTAGTTAATTTGACAGGTTTTTGTCCAATTCCTATTTCTATTCTCTTGAAGTTACAACTTTTATGTGCATAAAACAAGATTGCCTTTCACATGCTCTTATTTCTGTGTCAAACATGAAATTAACTCAGGTACTGATTTACGAGTACAATTCTTTTGTTGTGTTCTTGGTGAAGAACATATGTGAAGTACAAAAACATGTTGCAACTTATTTTTTTACTGTAACAAGACAAGACATAAAATGGCTTACGTTCATTGACTTTTGCTTGTCAGAATGGTTGAAAAATGAAGACAGGTCTCCTGGTGGTTCCCATTGCTCACTGAGGACATGGACCTGATGATGAAATTACAGTTCACTGTGTTTTCCTTCTAACTGGTTCAGGGAAGTTTTGACTAATGTTATACAAAGGTGTGCACAATAAACTGAAACACAATTTTCCACAGTAATTGTCTCCATTTCCATAGAAATCTTTCTTTGAATTATATCCACTTTATTCAGTTGTTGTTTTTTTTTTTTAAATAAAATAACACGTTCCACAGCATGTTATTCTTTTTTAATATAAAAGAAGCCCAGATCACCGGTCTGAGGTAAAAATAATACATAACATTTTGGAACAAACTTTTAGCTGAACTAGATGAAGCAAATTAAATCAAATTTTTCAAGTTTGGGGAGTTTTAGCTAGACCTTTCTAATTTTGCCAAATGAGTTATAGTAACAATCAGAAAACAACTTCATTTTTTATGTCACTGTCACATTCGTTCATTTTATTCTCAAATAAGCTACATATATTGTGTAGGACAGATATTATTACCTCCATTATACACACAAGAGAGCTTGAAGATTAACGGATTGATTCAGAGTCACACAACTCATCAAGGACAAAAGTAGCGCTGAAGTCATATAATCCTGACTTTTTACCTTGCTGAGTCCTAAATTCTTCTTTATTTCCATGAATTCTGTACCATTCTAAATCTTTTTTTTTAAGATTTTCATTCATTTATTTGACATACAAAGATCTCAAGTAGGCAGAGAGAGAGAGGGAAGCAGGCTCCCTGCTGAGCAGAGAGCCCAATGTGGGACTCGATCCCAGGACGCCAGGCTCATGACCTGAGCCGAAGGCAGAGGCTTTAACCCACTGCCACCCAGGCACCCCTGTACCATTCTATATCTTTATGAAGGGCATTACATTTAACCATTTGCCCAAATTAGAAAGTATATTTTTTCCTGTCATGTACATCTGATCCCTTAGTCACTCTCTTGATAAATCTACCTCACAAACACCTTTTCAATTTGTCCTTTCCTCAGTTTGTGCTTTCATGTATGCCCTGTAATATTTCGTTGGTCTTGTCATTTGTCTTTCTGCTCCCCGGTCATACTGTTTCTAATCTGTTTTGAACTTTGCTTGAAAGTTGTCTTTCCAAAGCATAAAAGGAACCCAGTGTTCTAAAACCATCAATGGCTCAGTATTGTCTAGAACACACTCCAAGCTTATTAGTATGATGTGTGAATGAGGACCCTCATGCTTAGCCTCTGTATTTACTAACATAAAATCCTTAGATGGTTCAAACTCTGCCACACCAAATAATTGCCACATAAACTGCAAAAAATGTATAAATAAATAAATAAATATATAAATATAATAAAAGTAAAGACTGCAGAACTGCTGAATGCCAGTTCACAGATTCTTCTTCTCCAGCTTATTTTCTATTATCTTCCACTGTCTTCATGGATGAGCTTTTGTGCGTCCTTTTCCCCTGAAACCTTTGAGCTATCCATTTAGCATTTTATTTTCCTTTACTTCTGTTTGGATTTGGATTTAGTAAATACCTGACTTTGGACTTGAGACTTGGCTTTAATCTAGCAGCTCCTTTCAGTGTTGTGCCTAGAAAAATCCCTTGGTTCTATGACAAGAAAATTCTGTTGAGAAGTATCTGGTTTTCATTCCATTTATCAGTTGGGGTTCAGTACAGGAAACAGAACTACTCTGGGAGGTCAACTAAGATGGGAATTAAGTGGTTGGAAGACCGAAGAATTTTTCAGCTGAACTTCTTGGAAATACTTCTAGAACTATACTCTTGGCCTACCAAGGAGACTGCTGAGTCTGAGATCACTATTTGTCCTAGACCATGCTGGATCAAGAACCCCCACCCACTATCACAACTGTCTCTCTGCATCTACAAAATGAATAACAGATGCTTTACTGCTGCTGGGGAACCTCAACATTTTCACAACCTTGACTGAAAGAAGGCAACAAGTGGCACACAACCACCAGAAAGAAGACCACATTTCAACTTTCTTATATCTCAAGACAGAATGTAATCAATGGACCTAATTTGCATGAGAACCCTAGCTGCAAGGGAATCTGGAAAAAGCAGTTTAGCTTTATAAATCTAGAAGGATGGAGGGGTAGAGGTTGGGTGAGCAGTCCAGGGTCTTCAGCGTCCTGCTTGCTCTGGCTTCTGTGCTATTCCTCTGTTCCCTTCCTCTCCCTTCTGGACTTTTTTTGTTTCAGGTATAGTCCAACATCTTTAGGCCAATTTGACACATCAATTTGCTGATTTCAGTGATAAAAATATATCTATTAATGATAAGCAGAAAAAAAAGAAGAAATATTCTTAGATAATCTATGAAAACTTTTGAGTTTATTAGGCATTGTTAGATCTACTCTGCAGTTATCTTCCAAACAGTAAAACTGGTAAGAAATTGGAACCAATTATAAAATGAACCCCATTCCTGGAATTCTCAAATATTTTCAATTAAACTTTTGGAGGCTCTAATTAAAATGTTTACAATTTGAATTTACCCACAAAATCCTGACATTTTGCCATTGCTCCAGGCTATATACACTGTATTTTAGAAACTAAACCAGAAACTGGATTGACCAGATATAATCTATCTGCTGTTTGAAATTTTAGTTTCAGAAAATTAGGAAGTCAGGCAAGGCCAAGTTATTAACCTGTTTGCTGGAAAAGGTGAGAAGGTTATCTTCTGTGTGTAGTGGGGCCTGTGGTCCAATTGTTTATCTAATTAATTTACACACAAACATGGCTGTTCACATTCACTTCAGTACAAACCTGTAAGGAGAATTTTAAATTCATAATATAAGTTTGCATTTCCAAAAGTAATGCTGGCAGGAAGAGTGTTTGCCAAAGATGGAAGTTTGGGTTTTTGATGTTGGTGTGTGTGTGATCATCATACAGTCCAGGGAGAAGAACAATCACCATTTTTCTTTACTCTTACTCTGGGTCTGTATGCACTCCCTAAACATCCAGGATAGGGCCACCGTGTGCTCCAGAAAGAACAGTAAGGAGATTTGCAGTTTCTTTTTTTTTTTTTAATTTTTTATTTATTTATTTTTATAAACATATAATATATTTTTATCCCCAGGGGTACAGGTCTGTGAATTGCCAGGTTTACACACTTCACAGCACTCACCATAGCACATACCCTCTCCAATGTCCATAACCCCACCCCCCTCTTCAAACCCCCCTCCCCCCAGCAACCCTCAGATTGTTTTGTGAGATTTGCAGTTTCTTAATATTGAAGTTTCTTGCCCTGTGGGTGATTTAAATTTGTTAGTATGGAAATATGTAAGTCAAAAAGAAAAGTTACAAATATGCTAGTGACACAAATTGTCCATGGTAGGTTCTATGAGATGATACTCAAACACCTTGAATTTGGGCTTTTATATTAGCTAAAACAGGTCCTTTGGTCTTCTTTGACCCTATATTGCAGAGTAAGATGGAAAAATTCGTATCATTTATTTTCAAAATATGATGGTGTTTTACAAACTTTTGAGCATCTCTGAGTAAAATAAGTTCTTTGGAAATCCACCACAGATAGGCACTGAGTGAGGAAAAATGCATCGAATGATCACAAATGCAGATAAAAAATGTATCTTCCTTTTTGCATGCTCTTTATTCTTCCTTTATTTGGGGTATGAAAGGGTTCTGGCTGTGCCCTCCAGCACCCCACACTCAGAGTGGATTTAGCTGCTCAGCCTGGCTGGCTAGATGTCCCTTCCCCCATTCTGTTCCTTGTGCATCCCTCCTGAACCTGTGTGTTCATTTGAAGAGAATGACCATAGCAGATTGAGAAGCCCATGCTTTTGTTCTTCAATCAGACACTTAAGTAGCTGTGTGCTCCCTGTCTAGAACCTATAAAGACTGTTTCCTGCTTTCGTTTAACAAGAATTCAAGATGTAGAAATTATAAATGTCTGTGATGAATTCGTCTTTAAATAAAATCTGGAACCCAGAGCACTGTTTGGGTTTTTTTTACCTATTTTTTCCTAATATATAACACAGATTCACATAACCAGAATATCCACTGTTCAGGGCTAAGGGAGAAATTAAAATGGAATTTTGTTATTCACAGCAAATTATTTTACTAACCAATTTTTTCCTTGGGAGTTGTCTTTTACTTGTGTGTATAAAACTGAATACTCACTGTTCCTCATTTTAATGTAAATACCCCCTTATCTCTCTTTCTTGACATCAGTTTTACTTGCACATCAATAAAAATGTTTTTGCTTTAGTTGCTTAAAAATACTCATTTTAATCCCTTGAAATGTGCCTGCATTCAGCTGCATTACTTAAAAGTCATGTTTATGTAAGAAAAATAATCACAGAACAAAATTCTGTAATGGCTGAAGCATTAGATTTTATTGAAAAATGAGAAAAATAAGAATGCTATAAAATGTAAAAGGAAGTAGAAAAACCAGATGAATATAAGACTCAATTATTTCTCATGCTTCATTTCACTCTCCTAGTATCATTCAAGATGCTTCTATAAAGTTAAGAGCAAGTATTAAAGAAACAGGAACACTTAAAAAGTAAACCAAAAGCAAAAGTTGTCAATTATGATGGATATCAGGATCACCAGAGGAGTTTGTGTGGGATGCATGTGTGTGGGTGTGCTTGTTTGCTGGGGGTAGAGCACACATAGCTGTGTCTCATCTGTGATCCTTTGACTCAGCACCCATGGCATGCATTCCAATAAGCACACTTACACCAGATCCTGATTTTCGTTTAGAGTTGTGCTTTGGTTAGCTTTATTGGTATAAGCCTCCAGTCAAGAGAAAGGTCTTTGCACTACTGGGTATTTACCCCAAAGATACAGATGTAGTGAAAAGAAGGGCCATATGCACCCCAATGTTCATAGCAGCAATGTCTCATTCCATAGCTAAACTATGGAAAGAGCCTAGATGCCCTTCAACAGATGAATGGATAAAGAAGATGTGGTTCATATATAGAATGGGTTATCACTCAGCCATCAGAAAGGTTGAATATCTAACTTTTGCATCAACATGGATGAACTGAAGGAGATTATGCTCAGTGAAACAAGTCAAGCAGAGAAAGTCAATTATCATATGGTTTCACTTATTTGGGGAACATAAAGAGGAGCATGGAGGACATTAGGAGAAGGAAGGAAAAAATGAAGGGGGGAAATTGGAGAGGGAGATGAACGATGAGAGACTGTGGACTCCAAGAAACAAACTGAGGGTTTTAGAGGGGAGGAGAGTGGGGGCATGGGTAAGCCTGGTGGTGGGTATTAAGGAGGGCATGGATTGCATGGAGCATTCAGTGTTAATACACAAATAATGAATCATGGAGCATTACACCAAAAACTAATGATGTACTGTGTGGTACATGTATTTTATTATAACATAATAAAAAAGGGGAGAAAAGTCTTATTTTCATTGGCAACATGTCTAATTGTATGGTCCATTCAGTTTCAATTTTGCAAAATTGCAAAATAGGTTCAATGTATGTATAGAGTACATAGAATTAACAATATTACCTGTAACTTACAAAGCATCCCTGAAGAATATCCATGGTTAACTTCATTGACTATAACTAATAGAAAGGAGTTCTCTGTTTAGCCAGGTCTTACTGAATGCTAACCATATGACAAGCATTGGACTGAGCTGAGAGGCACGCTGCTTTTGTGATGACTCATACCTTAAAGGAACTTACAGTCTAAAAGGAAACATTGAATTCAAGGTCAGAAATAATTCACTAATCAGTATTTTAACCAACTTATTTATTCAGTGGATTTATAAATCATGTCATTTAGAGTACAAATTCAATGCAGCTATTATAAAGACATTATTTGACCTTGCTTCATATTTTTTGTAATGTAACTGATTAGAATAATTCCCTACAAAAATGTCATGTGTTGTAATCTTCAGCTAGTTTTTGATCCCCAAAATGGCTGCTTCTCTCTTCCAAGACTTTGCTAATCCAGTGGAGAAAAAGTCAATATATTGGTCAAAACTCTGGTTATTGCCAGACAATTGAAGCTCCACAAACCATCAATACTCCCAGAAGAGGTTCATAGGTAAATAGCTCTATATGAGTACATATCTTATACTCAGCCTAAGCTGAGTGAGTGTAAGGAGACATTCATTACTATCTGCCTCTCAGAGCTGGTATAAGAATGAATCTAGTATGAACACTTTTAGTTTCCATTGGGAAGGGCAGCAAAAAAAGAAGAAAAAAAAAGATGTTTTTATTACTGATTCCCTTTTTGATTCTGAAAATGAAAATGTTCATATTTTCTATATGCACAAGAAACATAAGTTTATGCGATCTTAGACTGGAAAACATTATTTTGTAGTCATTAATCCTGCGGAGATAACTGTAAGGATGTCATAAATTTTACCCAGTTTTTGTGTGTGTGTGTGAATTGTGGGAAATACCTCAATATTGTTATTTATAAGTTAGGTTTGCTAATATTGTTTATCTGTTGTTCCTCTTTTGATTGTGTTGTTATCTCTGTTTGGAACAACTCCATACACTTCCTGGCTGCTTCCTGAATTATTCATGGATGTATGGAGCTAAGTATAAATATTATATCCTCATAGCAGCCTTCTAGCCTTTGAAGGTAAGTCTTTTGTTTTTCTGTTCAACACCTGTTGCTTCCTCATAGCACTTATTTTGTTTTCTAATTATTTAATCAACACTTATTTGTTTATATTTGTCTGTTTCCTCTATGAACTCTATGAAACATGGTGTATGTTGGTTTTGCTAAATATTGTACCCTAGTGCCTAATACAACATTTTTAGTATCTCAATAAATACTTTTAAATCCCTAAATACCACTTGAATAGTCTGTAGTACAATTAAATATATGTTTATGTACAAGTTCAGGGTGCTTGTTTTTACTATAAATCTGAAGAGTTACTTTATAAAATATTTTTAAATTTTCCATCAAGAAGGGCAATCAAAAAGTAAAATTTCGAAAGTGAAATTTTTATATAATTAGTTGTGATTATTTTTCTTATGTTGCCTCTTTCCTAAACCTAAGAAAGAAAAAATGTCTTAACTGATGCTTCTTAGACACTATTACCCTTCAAAGATATGTTTGTAACTGTTGGATTCATAATGTGCAAGTAAATTGCCACTGCCAGATTGCGCTAAAAATTATAAAGTGCACTACAACTTTGTTACATTACTAGACAAGAAGCTAGAGAAATTAAACAAGGTACAGTAATAAATAAATTAGCTAGATAATAAAATACTTCATCAGTTATTTTTAACATCTCATAAAGCCTTATTGCTATTTACCAATATTTGATGTCTGTAGAAGTTTCATGACAAACCCAGGGCCAAAGGCCAAAACAAATTACCTCCTATCCTCGCTCACTGAGGATAGTTTTACAAAAGTGTTCACTCATATGTTATATAAGAACCAGTGGACCCCCGTGATCTCCACTGGAGGAGTATAAGGAAGTTCATTCAATATCTGGATAGCCATGTATAATTAGCCTCCATTCATACAATAAGACGTGAAAGATGGATCACCAGAAGTTGATCTATATTACCCCTTCACTGAAATTCCAAAATCAGTGACCAAACCTTAAGGGAAAAGTTTTTTGGTGAGGAATAATTAATTTGAATGATCAATTATTGTGTAAATATGAAGTTCTATGTAAGCATTCATTTTCATCCCAGATTTTAGAACTGAATAATTTATAAGCTGAGAAAGGATGGATTGTGTTCAAAGATAATTCATTAATGGTAAAATCCTATATAAGATGGTGTTATACAAATAAATAACATAGGACCTCTTTGAGAGGTAAAACCTCTAGGTTAGATTAACAGCTGCCCTCCCCACCCCCAACAAGTGAGAGTCAACAAAATAATGTTCAGTGTTGTTAAAAAGTAGGGAAAGAAAAGTACGTCCAAATATACAGGTGCTGAGAGCATATGGTACTAAAAATATATGGGGTCAAATGTTACTTTTTCTCATACAATAAGCTTCAGCCTCTTGACACCTAATTTAGGACAAGTGTTCATTGTACGAATCACACAGCCTTTAGTTCCTACTATGAACATATTTATAATTCAATACCAACTCCACATAATGATCTGATGGGATGACTGGAAAAGAGAAAGTGCTAGATCAATATAGCAGAGAAGTTATCAGTGGGAGTTCCTGAGCAAAGAAGAGCAAAGAAACATAGAAAGAGAATACAACATCTCATAGCTCACAGGGAAGACTGTCCTGAATAGAAAAAATAATTATTTTCTCTAAGAAAGACCTATGTGGAAACTTAATTTTAAAAAATTAGGCATAGGGGGTGCCTTGGTGGCTCGTAGGTTAAGCATCTGACTCTTGATTTCAGCCTAAGTCATGTTTTTAGGGTTGTGAGATCAAACCCCGCATGGAGCTTCATGCTGGGCATGGAGCTTGCTTAGGATTCTCTCTCTCCCTCTGCCTCTCTCTCTCTCTCATTCTCTCTCCATCTCCAAAAATAAAATAATAAATAAAATAAATAAAAAATTAGCCATAGAACCTTAATTATATACACACATTTATTACATATTTATACTTTTATTTTATATATTTTTATATATGTGTGAATTCATATATATATGACTATATATATAGTCATATATATATATGAAAAATATATATATATATAAATATATGTATATATAAATATATATATGTATATATAAATATATATATGTATATATAAATATATGTATATATAAATATATATATATAAATATATATATAAATATATATATATTTTTATATATGTGTGAATTCATATATATATGACTATATATATAGTCATATATATATGTTAAAGAAATACATTATCAATATGAAACCACAAGGGAAAGGCAGAGAAAGACAGATATCATACTACTTAATATTTATATGTGAAATCTAAGAAATAAAACAAACAAACAGACATGGATACAGAAAACAAACTAGTGATTGCCAGAGGAAATGGCAGTGGGGAGAATTGGTGAACTGGATGAAGGGGATTGAGAGGTATGAACTTCCAGTTATAAAATAAATAAGTCATGGGAATGTAATGTGCAGTATAGAGAATATAATCATTAGTATTGTAATAACCTGGTATAATGGCAGAGGGTAACTAGAATATCAAGGTGATCATTTTATAATGTATAAAAATAGTGAATCCCTACATTATACACTTAAAGCTAATATAGTGTATGTCAATTATAACTCAACTAAAACATGTATAAATAAAAAAGGATTTTATTAACTTTAAATTTTTATTAAAAAAGGACATTAATGTTTTCTCAATTTCTATTTTTAAATTTTTAAAATCACTCAATTCCAAATGTATTTTTAGTTCAAAGTACATTGATTATATTTTATTTAAATTTAGAAAATTGGGGACACCTGGGTGGCTCAGTGGGTTAAAGCCTCTGCCTTCGGTTCAGGTCATGATCCCAGGGTCCTGGGATCGAGCCCCACATCGGGCTCTCTGCTCCGCAGGGAGCCTGTTTCCTCCCCTCTCTCTCTCTGCCTGCCTCTCTGCCTACTTGTGATCTCTCTCTGTCAAATAAATAAAATCTTAAAAAAAAATTTAGAAAATTGAAATATAACTTTCCAGGAGGCTTGACATTACTTAATCATTTTTTTAATCATCCTTATCATTAGTTTTCTCTCGGTTATACTATTTCAACATACTTTAATTATCTCTTCTGATCATTCTACTTTGTAAATGTTTATGCTCTTGCAGTGATAATGATAAAATAGTCAAATCATAATGGAAAATTATTGACTTGGTTAATCATCTAAGACTAATGACCACTGATATGGTTTTCAAAACAACAATTACGGTTTACATTTGATAATAACCTGCATTTGGTTGGGAAATTGTTTTTGCTGTAAATTCAAAAATTAATAGCTCTCTTAAATTTCTACTACCCGAATGCATTCCTTTTGTTTTTTATTTGATAAAATTCAAACAGTAATCAGAGCAGGGTGTTTAGAATTCATTAGACTCGAGTATAGATTATGGTTATACCATTTATCAATACCCGATCCAGGCCAACTTATTTTAAAGTTTCTGATACTCAGTTTCTTCATCTGTAACATGACAGCAATAATACCTCCCTTGCTGGGTAGCTGTGAGATCTTCTATACAATGCAGGTGATAAAGCAATTAACATTGTAATTTTTTTATGGCACAAACTTCAGACACCAGAATACTTCTGGGGGCTAAGTTAATACAGAAATGTGAAGGAAATTCTTCATCCCTTCTACTCCTCGATGGCCTAAAAGTCTTATTTTATAAGCAGGGTGGCATAAGACTAAAGAAAATAAAGTGAGACCATATGTGTTCACAACACAATGGATTTAACAGCAGATGAAGGGGTGGAAAGGACTATGAATGGTTACAGTCACAGTTTATAGCAGATTTTCTCCACCCAGATTCATGAATGGAATTCAGCACACTACAAATCATCTTATGTTTAAAATTCTACGTGAAGTGTACTTTCTGGAGGAAGGAGTCGCAAGTTTTATCATAGTCTCAATTCAGTCTATGACCTCTGCACCTCAAACAACTGACTTAAAAGCTAGCACTCTTCTTTATTTGCCTTACTGTTTGAATAATTGGCAAATAAATAGATGGCAGTGCTGTTTTTAATCATTACTTTTGCATTTTCCTAGTTGTGTATGCATGTTGCAGAGAGTAGAAATAATGACAAGGCAGGTGACTTTTAGAATGGAAACTCAACAGAGAAAGAATAAACCTTCTTTGTGATAAAAGAAAAATCATGTGATCCAATGTCTTTTGTAGACAAAAGACAGCTTTTCCTGTTAGTCATTTCTCAATTAAATTGGAAGAGAAATAAAAAAATAGAACCTAAAAACTAATCAAGGCAGTCATTTTCTAATTCTGCTAAAAAAAATTTCATGATGAATTTTTAGTTTATCTTCTTGAACTTTTGGATTTGTGTCCCATAGTACTGTTTGACTTGCATCATAGTGCCAGGGATTTAATTTACCACAAATTTACCAGTCTGGATGATTATTATTTATATTTATATTTAATATTATTCTACAAATACGTATTGAATACCTACTATTGTCAACCCTATACTAGACATTGCCCATACATGATTCTTGACGTCATGGTTCAGATGGAGGAATAGCCATTAATTAAATAACCAAACACATACAAAATGTGAAAGTGAAATTGTGATGGATACCGGAGAGGACTGGTAATTGTGTAAAAGTGCATACAATTAGAAAGGAGGACACTCTGGAAGAAACAATACTTGTGTGGGACCTGAAGGTTAAGAGTTAACTGAACCAAGAACTGTGGGAAGCATGCCCCGGGCTGAGGAAACCACATGCAAGCACCTATGGTAACAAAGGTTATGATGTATGTAAAGACCTAGATGGCCAGTGAGATTAGAGCAGAAAGAGCTGGGCAAGGGCCTCACAAGATGATGCTGGAGAGATGGGGCAGGACCGTATTGGACAGCATAGGCTAGGTTGATGAGCTTTCTTTTATCCTAAGAGCCTGAAACATTTTAAGCAGTTAGGTGCCATGATTACATTATACTTACATTTTAGAAAGTGCTGCCTGCATGGAGAAAATGCTTGGGACAAGAATAGATGTGGATAGACCACCTGGGAGGCTATTTTGGTGTCCCAGGAAAGAGATGATGAAAGCACACTGGAATTCATGGGAGGTAGTATTTGGGGGTAGAAGGAAGTGGATGTGTATGAAATCTATAGAGTCAACTTTACAGGATTCAGTAATGGGTTAAATGTGGAATGAGAGATTGAGAAAGACGCAGTACCACCCAAGCCTTCCAGCCAGCAGAATTTGATGAATGTGCTCCTATTATTAGAAAACACTGGAATGGAGTGGGTTTGGGTAGACTTCAGGGAAGATAGTAAAATTCTGTTAGTTATTATGAATTTGAGAGCCTTTTGAATATCTAAAATAAGATGTCAGTAGACTTTGAATAAAAGATTTGCCGCCAAAGAGTGGTCTGAGTTAGAGATATATATTGGTATGTCATTGAATCTGTGAGCATGAATGATTTTCCCAGTGAGAAGGGATAAAACGAGAAAAATAGATGGCCTAGAGTAGAGTCTGGGAAATTTTAAATTTTAAGTGCTAGGTAGCAAAGGGTGGTCATGTAAAGGGAGGCAGAGAAGGAGCAGCTGGTTATAACAATTGGTGAGGGTTGTGACGTGGAAGTTTTTAAATGAGAGTGCTTCAAAAAGACAGCCAAAACAAACTGAGGTTTTTGGAAGGAAGGGGTTTGGGGGGTTGGGTGAGCCTGGTGGTGGGTATTAAGGAGGGCATGTATTGCATGGAACACTGGGTATGGTGCATAAACAATGAATCTTGGAACACTGAAAAAAAATTAAATAATAATTTTAAAAAGACAGCTGAGGGCGCCTGGGTGGCTCGGTGGGTTAAAGCCTCTGCCTTCGGCTCAGGTCATGATCCCAGGGTCCTGGGATCGAGCTCCGCATCGGGCTCTCTGCTCAGCAGGGAGCCTGCTTCCCCCTCTCTCTCTGCCTGCCTCTCTGCCTACTTCTGATCTCTGTCTACCAAGTAAATAAATAAAATCTTAAAAAAAAAGAAAAAAGACAGCTGAGATTGGCATTATAGAATGCTGATAAGAGGGAAGAATGAAAAGTGCTTGCTGTCTTTGATGACACAAATATCAACAAGACCGTCCCAAGAGCTATTTCAGTGGATGTTAGGAATGAAGCCAGATTAGCCTGACCTGGAGACTGAGAGGTAAGAAAGTGGAGACAGTGGGTACAGATAGTCCTTTGGGAAGTTTGACTGTGAAAGAGAGAGAGCCTTAGCTGTAGGAGAACAAAGAGCCAGTTCTATGTTAAAAAAAAAGAAAAGAAAAAAGATAAATTTTCTTTTTATGATTACATGGACTGGTTCATGTTTAAAGGATGATGGGAAGATTTCAGGTGAGAGGAAGAGGCTGAATATAAAAGTCAACAAATAAATCATTTAATTTATGATTTCCAGAAGATGGTAGGAATGAATGCACCAGTAGAGGGAATGACCTTGAGTAGGCAAAATAAAATACAGATTCTCTGTTATAATAAAAAAAAATGACAAAGTATAGGTGCATTTGCGGGTTGCAGTTGGTAAGATTGGAGTCATGAATATTAGGGAGGGGGCTGGTTTGGGGAGATGAAGAAACTTCTGTCTGAGAGTTGTTTCTTTATAAAGTAGGAGGTGAGATCATTTCTGAATATGAGGAATTTGAAGAGGTAGGAGGTTATCAGAGGTTCTTGATGAGATTCAAAAAGTTTTGAAATGGTTGTAGCAGACTGGAAAGAAGGTTTTCAGAGAGACACAGTAAGGTTCACAGAAGGTATTTCAGGGCATTTTTGAGTTTGGTAATCATTAATTTATGATGGAATGAATTTGACCTACTGTGAATTCTTAAGCAGCACTTCTGCTGCTCTGGGAAGCCATAGAGAACTCAAATATGCATTGTTTCATTCAGACCTGTAGTTCTACCATCCAAGTGCAATGAAAACAAACAAAAAAACAGTGAGGCAGGGACACCCAGAACGTATGTTATTAAAGTTTAAAAAAACACCACTATGTATTATCGGCGTGATAAGCGGGAAAGTGAAGAACATAGAGAAACAAAGGAATGGCATGTCCAAGAGTGGTTTAAAGATGGTTGTCATGGGCAGGGTTGAATGTAAGGTTGGATGTGGAAGTGCATTCATGAGAGAAGATAGCAAGTCCAAGCTGTGACTCTGGGGTGGATGGTTGAAGTGGAAAAGGAGAGAAGAGCTTTGGGGATAAAGAGAAGAGCATTAGACAGAGGAGGCCATGGTGATGATGGATCATTAAGATGAATACTGTCATTAGACATAAATATCAGCCTCTGGACCAAAAAAAGACTATGAGTCGGTGCCAGAGTCTTCAGTGAAAGGGGAGAAGTGAACAGGATGTCTGTAGATGTTAACAGAAGGTAGTCAGTGTGATAGTTTATGCTTTGTGGAGCTTTTTTTTTATTGTTTTTTAATTATTATGTTCGGTCAGCCAACATACAGTTTATGCTTTAAAAAGAGAATTAGGTGTAAGGGAGCTCTAGTGGGGAATGAGAAGAATCCCAATTTCTGTTCTTTACCATAAGGTTCATGAGATGGTGAGAAAATAGCCAAAGCTGCAAAATTGGTATCTTCAGAGGCAAACCAGAATTCAGTTAATGGAGAAGACATGGGGGCTTTGCAGGTCTTGCATTGATAGTTCCAGAGGGTAACATGGAAGGATTTGGGAAGAGAGGAGGGGATTGATGACTAGGTTAGGGACAAAGAAGGCCAGAGAAATCTGGAAAAAATATACTTGATTTAAAATGTTCCCTTCTTATCAAGAGGTGTCAGAAAATGGTTTTCTAACCAAAAAGAGATATTAATTCACTTCGATTAGAAAAACAAATATTACGACATGCATCCTTATATCTATCAGGATTCGTGAAACATGCACAAAGGGATATTGTGCAAAATCCCACAGGATTAACAAGTAGAGAATCTTTTATTATCTTTCCCCAGGAAGAAGCAGATTAAAACAAAACAATGGAATAAGAAACAAGTGAAATATTAGTAAATGAAACAACCTAAAACAAATTGAGAGAGCTAAGCAATAGTTTTATTATAGGTACTTTTCCCTGTTGTTTCCAAAAAGTATATGAACACTTGATAGAAATGTCACCGAGGCCTGATTGATGGGTATGTTTTATTTTTAATTCAAGTGAAGGTCCATATTATGTGGGTGCTGTCCAGTAGACATGTTTTTGAGTGCAACATATGATGAAGTGTGGTCTATAATTATTTGAAAGTAGCTCCTACTAATGAGTAAAGAGATACAAGGTAGGAACCATTTGACACCAAGGAAAGATGATGTGCTCTCTGAAATATGTGAGATAGATAGATAGAGATATATACTTAGAGATATATAAGTATACTTGATAAGATATATAAGCATATATCTCTATGTACCTAGATATTTATGTATCTATGTATATAAAAACGAAAAACACTGTGGCTAGGAGAGTAACCAGAATTGAAAGGTCACGAAGTAACAGTGGTATGAACAGAGAGACATGGTTTTGTGATAATTTTGAGTGAGTTGTGATTGTTGAAGACATGTCTAGCATTGGTTTTCATCTTATGACTATTTCTAATACATTCCAAAATAGTCCAGCACTTGCAATCATGCAACTAACATAAAACTATTGAGAAAGTAACGGATGAAAGCAAAGCACAGTACAGTGACCAGTGAGTAGATTTGAGGTCAGAAAGACCTGAGTCCCGCTCTCCCACTTAGTAGCTGTGGGCTTTCACCAAGTTCCTTAGTTCCCCTGACCCTCAGTTTCTTCTTTGTGAAGTAGAGATCGTCATGGCTGCTGGGAGGGTGACTGGGAGGCTTATATAAAATTCTGTAGCTAGTGTGAGAAAGTGCTTGACACATGGGAGCTGCTCGGTATCCTCTCCTTGAGGTTTTGCAGTGTAGTCCTACTCCTTGTAGTTTTGCAGTGTAGGTTTTGCAAGACCAAGGGCTTGCAAACCAGACACCAAATCCCAGCCCTGCTACTTACTAGCTATTTGACTTGGGCCAAGTCATTTACCCTTCCTATGATTTGGTGTTCTCATCTGCAAACAGAGATAATAACACCACTCATCTCAAAAGGGCTATTGTAGGAATTAAACATATTTTTGCCTTTTTAAACACAGCCTGATGCATCGTAAGTATCCAATAAATATTTTTTTGTAAAGATTGTATTAAAATTCCTTAATTATAAAGTAGTACTAACTAATTAGAAGCTTTTATTTATAGAATCATTAAGGACCTTTTGTTAAGGTATCGAATCAAGAAGGGGAAATGTATGAAAATAAAGAGTTTTAGTTGAACCTTACGATATTTTTAAAAATCTCACTAAGGTGTTTCATTCATCTGATGTGGTCTCTATGCTTTTTGAAAATCAGTATAATTCATGATAATGGTGTGCCAAAAAGCATATAGGACTCTATAAAAAGTAATCTCTTGCTCATTGATCAGCCTCAGGTTCTACTCCCTTTTCTCAGCCAATTTTTCAATGCCTTTGCAGCAGTTTAGATGTAATTACAAACATCTGGTCCCACTGACGTCCCTTTAGTTTTACAGGGTTATTGCTCAAGCTCCCAGACACTCTTTTTAGAAGCACCATTTTATTGTTCATTTAGTAGAAATGAGGCAACTCTGAGTGCAATATGGTTGCAGTGAAATAAGTAATTTCTGGGAACCCGTAGAGACAATGTTTACTACTTTGTTCTTGGTAAATACATGGGCATTTCCCTTGAACATATTACTTGCAGATAGTATTTACTTTTTTCAGCCACAAAAAGGGGAAATGGAGGGAGTTAAGATGCTTGAAAAAGATGTATGCTATGTTTATTGTCATTTGGTCAGCTTGTTTCCTCACATTTTTGCATTAATTATTAAGCAGATAGTTCTCACAATTTTTCTACAAGGAAATGACTGGGTACTTTTCTGGAATGTCTCTTGCAATCTACTGGTATCTTATATAATTTACATAGACCAGGCATAAAAATAATTAAAATTCTTGGAAGATTTTGGTAGCCCTAAGTATTTTGAGATCTTTGAAGAAAAAGGTCTTACTGAATGGAATGATAAAAGCACAAAAAGATCAACTATGGGCAGTGCAAATAAACTGGGTCATGGGGGCTGGAATCCAATGTTTGGAATCTCAGCCCTCCCACCAGACAGCTTTGTAATCATTACTAAGGTATTTCCTTTCTCTGATCCTCTATATAGTAGGGCTAATAATACCCATAAAGAGTGTTGTGAAGATTTAATGCAATCATATGGATTGTTCCACCAATACTGTGCATTACCCATAATAAATGCTCTGTTAAATTTCTTCCGTTCTATCAGTAAGTGCATGTTGCACATAGTTTTACTCAACAGTTTTCTAGTTCTGTCACAGAAGAAGTTTCTTCAAAATTGTAATACAAACCATAAGAGACTGTGGACTCTGAGAAACAAACTGGGGGTTTTGGAGGGGAGAAGGGTAGGGGTTGGGAGGGCCTGGTGGTGGGTATTATGGAGGGCATATATTGCATGGAGCACTGGGTGTGGTGCATAAACAATGAATCTTGGAACACTGAAAAAATAAAATAAAATTTTAAAAAAATTGTAATATGGTTACTTAGGTGTTAAAGAAATAAAGACTGAGCACTTTATTTGTAAACATGTATGTACATTCATTATCAGTAGGATCACTGGTTGTTCTTGAAGTCTTGATTTAAATGGAAAACTCATGAGAACATGTAATGATAAAAGTAAAATATACAAAGTTTTTCTTATTGTTTTGAAGCAACAGTATTAAAATGTATTCATGTCAGATTTAAAGTAGGATGTCAATTTAAACTTTATCATAATAATGTTGTCATTACTACTATGCTTTCTGGACAAACAAGGCAAATACATTTTCTTTATTCAAAAGTATATCTGGTTAGCAACTGTGGCCTTTTCATTCTATCTTAACTTTTAAAAAATGATGTGGACTGTTTTTTTTCACATGGATACACTTATTCTAATTTAAAAAACTGGTAGAAAAAAACTTCAAATTTTCAAACTTAGACAAACATTATATTCCTTAGGATAATGAAATTCTAAGAAGAGATACTGACATTTTATGCAGTTGTAGAATTTTAAAATTATTTTAGTTTGTTTACATAATGTCAACATCTCAAAATCCTTTAGTTGTTTTTTGTTTTGTTTTGTTTTGTTTGTTTTTTACAGAAAAGAGAACTGAAAATAGAAAATAAATGATTTGCCCAAAGTCACACAATATATAAGTGTTTGACCCAGATGGATCCTAAATTTTCTTTTAGTTCATCTCAATATCTATTATATCATGCTGCAAAATTTCTTTCCCCTAAATAACAAGTAGTCATGGCAAATAACTTTATAGTCCTATTAGAATAATTTTTTTCAATTATGTTACTGACTAGCTTCTGAGATGTGTGGTGATTGCAATTAATTTAGTCATTTTATAGGTTTATTTTGTCTGAAACTGCTTAATGAAGTAATCCAAATCTTGTATATAACAAAATTAAGTGAATGAAACTAATCTGTACATTAAAATATGAGTGGATGTAATGCAATTTCAGTTTTTGCAATCTCTTTTTAATTAAGTTTTTTAAATTTTAATACCAGTATAGTTAACATAAAGTGTTAGATTCTTCAATCTCTTTTTTCAAAATATAATTGACTACAAGAAGCTTTGTAGAAATCCTATCTACATAATATTCTAGTCTAGCATTCTGGTTGGGTTAGCAGTAATGTGCACTATGCATTGTCCTAAGGAAATGTGAGGGCAGAATCATCTTTTGAATAAGGATGCTTATTTATAGATGACCAACCAGTATAATATAGTAGTTTAATGGAATTGAGGCAACGTTCAAAGAAACTGACATAAGAATCTGAGAGTAGAGTCAGTATTTTGGGGTCAGACAAATATGGGTTGGAATCCCAGGTCCTCCCCCAGTTACCTCTGTGACAGGTGTGGCGAGGGCCATGCAAGCACTCCTGTCCATGGATTCCTCTTCTTTGAAATCACTGAAAAGGGTGCAGTGGCAGCTGCCTAAGCTTAGAAATCTGCTTGCCAGTGTTCAGGATTCAAATCCATGGATAACTAGTCATGTAGCTTCCAGCATGCACTGAGTCCACAATTCCAAATCCATAAACCTCTGCAATCCCAGTGATTTTAATAGTTCATTTGCCTAGAATACCCATCCTGCGCTGACCTGAACTACTTATCATCTTTACTTCTCCCACTTAGTGTGAAGGGTCTATGGTATGTATCATCTGATACCATCTGACACCCTATTTGTGATGTTATAAAATTTAGAATTTGCATATCATGTTAACTTCTACAATAAAATAAATAGTGAAATTCTGAGTTCCAAAGCTCACTTAGTTCCAAAAGCATTTAAGGAGTTACTGGGAACCTGTGCCTCAGTCAGCTTCCTCATCTATGAAATGGGGATGAAACATCTCAAATCACTGGATTGTAGAGACTATGACATAAGGAAACTGCAAAAGAGACTAAATGAGATAAGGAAACTGCAAAAGTTTCCCATGTCTTTTCATTCCATTTTTGGTTTTCTTTTTGTTTTCTGGCAAAAACAATTAATATGAGCTCTATCCTCTTAACAAATCTGTAAGTGCACTATATCTTATTATTATCTATAAACACCATGTTTTGCAGTGGATCTGACACTCATCTTGTATAACTGTAACTTTATTTATTTATTTATATATTTAGGGAGGATAGCATGGGGAGAGGGGCAGAGGGAAAGGGAGGCAAAGAATCTAAAGCGGGATCCACACCCAGCATGGAACTTGACGTGGGGCTCCATCTCACGACCCTGAAATCATGACCTGAGTCAAAATCAAGATTTAGATGCTTAAGCTTATCAACTGAGTTACCCAGGAACCCATATATCTGTAAATTTATACACAGAAACTGATTATTTTTGCATATAAATTTGAAATTGCTATTTTGTAAAAGAACATTGAAGGCAAAAAAAAAAGCATCATGGAAAATTTCAAAATATTGTTAGGCACTTTCAAATTTATTTATAATAATACTTTTTAAAAATACTGTTGAAGGGGGAGACGAACCATGAGAGACTGTGGACTCTGAGAAACAAATTGAGGATTTTGGAGGGCAGGGGGGTGTGAGGTTGGGTGAGCCTGGTGGTAGGTACTATGGAGGGCATGTATTGCATGGAGCACTGGGCGTTGTGCAAAAACAATGAATTCTGGAACACTGAAAAGAAATTTAAAAACAAATAAAAATAATAAAAAAAAAAAAAACCTGTTGAAGGGACACCTGGATGACTTGGTTGATTAAGCATCTACCTTCAGCTCAAGTCATGATCGCAGGGTGTCAGGATCCTACATCAGTCTCCTTACTCAGCAGGGCACCTGCTTCTCACTCTGCCTGCTGCTCCCCCTGCTTGTGCTCCCCCCCAACCCTCTCTTTATTTCTCTGACAAATATGTAAATAAAATCTTTAAAAAAATAAAAATATGTAAAAATACTGTTGAATTACAGACTATGGAAAGCACCATTATCCTTCAGAGATTAACATTGCTAAAAATCTTCAATCATCCTAGAGGAGAGGCATCCTCAGACCCACACACTGAACTTTCCCTCCTATTAACCTCCTATTTTCCTCTATTTTTTATAACATCAGCAGCCTGATTTGTCTACTTCAAGGATGGAGTACAGGCTTGGGAGGGCAGTTCTTTTTTTTCTCTCTCTCTCTCTCTTTTTTTTTCTCTTTATTTTTTTTAAATTATCTTAAATTTTTAAATTTTTTTATAAACATATAATGTATTATTAGCACCAGGGGTACAGGTCTGTGAATCGCCAGGTTTACACACTTCACAGCACTCACCATAGCACATACCCTCCCCAATGTCCATAACCCCACTACCCTTTCCTGACCTCCTCCCCCCAGCAACCCTCAGTTTGTTTTGTGATATTAACAGTCTCTTTGGGAGGGCAGTTCTAAAGGCCAACTCTAAAAGGGTTAGTTTTTGTTTGCCAGGTCCCTTGTACCAGTCTTTCCCTGTTATAGCTTGGTGGTCAGGCATTCAAACTGGAGGTGACTACCAATCTGATGGTTTTTGCTTAGAGTTTTCATTGGTTCCATTTACAAAAAACCTTACAGAGAAAATCCAATGAAAGAAAAAAAGTGAGGTTTTGCAGAAGTTCCTGAACTTGATGAAAATCTACAGTGTTACTTCTTTTTATAACTTTATTATTTATACAATACAAATCTATCCTTAACACTTTACAGTTATATTTTTGTTCAAAATATTTTTCATTTTGATCAAATGCTGATCACATGTATGTCATATATGTGTATGTATCCAGCTTTTATATAACATATGTATACATGCACATATATATGTTATATAAAAGTAAACAAAAGAAAAATAAATGGTATCTTCTGCTCATACTAATATCCTCAGCAGATACTATTCACTTCATGGAGCTTTGGCTTTCAATACAAAATGTGACCTTTTCTTCTGTCTTACTCTGAAATCCTGGAGAACTTCATAATAAGAAGAGTGAACCAATAGCAATTTAACATTTTCAGTTCTTGTGGAAATTTTCTCTTACAATGAGATAGGCAGAAATTGTATTTATGACTAAAGTGCTATTTTGAAATAAATAGAAGAGTGAAATATTACAGATGTCATTATAAAATGCAAATATCACAGCAGAGTAGATTAGACATTGAGGTCCCAGCTGGGTTTTACTTGAACCTATTACTGTATAAAGATGAACACTGATAAAGTTTTTCTTGTTCTCTCTTTCTCATAAATAAATAAATAAATATATATATAAGTAAATAATTTTTTTTTTTTTTAAAAAGGGGTACCTGGATGGCTCTGCTGGTTAAGCATCCAACTCTTGGTTTCAGCACAGGTCATGATCTCAGGGTCTTGAGGTCAAACCCCATGTCAGCCTTCACACTCAGTGGGAAGTCAGATTGAGATTCTCTCCCTCTCCCTCTGCCCCTTCCCCCGCTCCCTTGCTAGCACACACTTTCTCTCTCTAAAATAAGTAAATAACTAAAATCTTAAAAAAATATATATTTTCTTGTTGGTAGTAAGCCTCTTTGTATAATCCATAGCTATGCTCATCTTACACAAATCATGACTTTTTTGTAAGTTTGCCAGAGAATATTTATTAATTGGCCTAACAACAACAAAGTATTTTAAAAATTTAAATTCAAAATCATGTGTTCATTATTATTTATAGGCTAGAGATTAGATAGAGTTAAGAGGCAGAAGGTGGAGTGAAGGCTGGGAATCAGAGGTACAAGTAGGGAAAGAGGAGAAAGAGGGCTTGATGTGCCTGGGATGAGGTGACAGAGATGGTGCTGGGTTTGAAGTCCCACCTCTGTGAAATGGATGAAACAGTCTAATCTAACCTCTGCCCAAGCAATATATCTCATTGACTTCTTTAAACACAAAAGTAGTTTTAAAAGTATTTCCACGTGCCCTTCCTCTTACACTCCCATTGCGAGATCCTGTGACTTGCTTATACTTATTTTGCCTGTGCTATTGCTGATTCTGAAAAACATTTTTGTTGACCAATATTAAATTTCCAAAACATACATTAAAGACATTTTAATTGATACTTCAGATTGAAATTTCCTGTCAGCTGTAGCATTTCAAATTCGGTCTGCAGGACTTCCACTAAAGTAGGTCAATCAAGCAGGGCTGGGACTGCCAATTGTGTACTTGAATCAGAAAAGCTTATCTAGAAGAGCCAGGTAGTTACCATGGAGAAGGAGCGTTCAGGTAGCACATGATTAGTGAAATGGACATTTTATTGTATGTGACCAGGAGTTATTATTGGGCTTTGGTTAGCTGTGGTTTTTGTTACAATTACATTGCCTAGTTTTAAATAAACTAATGTCCCTCAGTATGTTCATATACGTAACTTTTTCTCTCTCTCAAAATACTGTGTCACAGAATAGCACAACAGGAAGTTTGCAGTGCAGGAAATATGTGTAGGACTGAGGGGAGACATGATTTTTGCTATGATTACCCATAGAGTCTGTGACTAATCACTTCAGGTCAATTCTGTAATTCATAAGCAAAAGTTTTAAAAATATTTTTAGAAAAGTGGTAAAACTATGCATGTAACAATTTTATAATAGGAATAAATACTTGGAGAAAATACAGAAAAGCATAAAGAAGCAAATAAAGATTATCTATGATTTCATTATCCAGACTCAAATGCCATTAAATTTTGGATATATTTATTTCCACTATTTGTTCTATATCTATTTTTTTAAATATTTATTTATTTATTTATTTATTTGAGAAAGAGAACACAGGGGTTGGGTAGAGGGAGAGGGAGAGTCTCAAGCAGACTCTCAGCTCAGCACAGAGCCGCACTCAGGGCTCAGTCTCACAAGCCTGAGATCATGACCTGAGCAGAAGCCAAGATCCCAATGCTTAACTGACTGTGCCACCCAGGCACCCCTGTTCTGTATCTATTTTTAACATAGTTGAAATAATTCTATATATGAAATACCATAATTTTATTCTTTACATTTAAACAGAACAATTTTCATAGCTTTACTATAAATTCTTCATTAAAATTATTTCAATAGCAGGGTGTTTTGGTGACACAGTCAGTTAAGTGTCCAGCTCTTGGTTTCAGCTCAGGTCTGATCTCAGGTTCGTGAGATTGAGCCCCACCTCAGAGCTCTGAGCTAAGCATGGAATCTGCGTGAGATTTTCTCTTCCTCTGCCCCTTCCCCCACCCTAAATAAATAAATAAATAAATAAGTCTTTAAAAAATAAAGTAATTTCAATAGCTAAATAATATGTATTTATTAAACAATATTTATAATAAAAATGAAATGAAAATTATAAAAGTTGCTTGGAAAAAGTATTAAATTGATTCCAAAATAGCAGTTTACATATCCATAAAGTGTTTACAAATACCTATTTCACGTTTAAGTATGTGTAAATATATACATTATCATATACACACACATACACAGCATATAACATTTGGCCCAAAGCTGTAATTTATCTTGCATTTCTTTTTATTAGTGATACATCTTTAAAATGTTTATTAGCCATTTATGTTTTCTCTGTGAATTTTCTGTTTATGTATTTGACCCATTTTACTCCTGAGAACATTATTACTATCCATTATCAATTTACATAAGCATTTCACATAGCAATTTGTGAAAATGGTAGCATATATTGTGCTATGTTTCTCTCATTCAATTACATTTTCAAGGGTTTTTGACAAACTGAAGTTCTTATTGTTTGTGTTTTTCCATTTTATCTAACATATTTATATCACCTTCCATTTTTAAGCTTAGAAAATATTTTTTACCTTGTTATTTGTTAGATATCAACCTTTTTGCTTTCTTCTGGATTTTATGGTATCTTTTTTACATTTATCTCCTTAATTCACCTGAAATTTAGTTGATTGAAGACTATTTTATTAGCAGGATTTTTTAAAATTTTATTTTGAGTGGTTATTCTGTTTTGGACCAATACGAGCATGTTTATTGGTCTATAAAATTGGGAAGGAAACACAGTACCTAAGGAGAAGAGTAGGTGGGACCAGATGCCAGGATACTTCTACCATCTCTCTTCTTTGCACATTAGTTTCATTTTCTTTTTGCAGTGGAGATACGGTGACCATTTCTGTATAGCCTCACAGCTTTGCCACCAGAGAGTAAGTCCCTCCCTGCTAAGATTTACTTAAGAAAGTTGTCACATAATGGGTCACATGTCTTCCCTAGGTCAAAGTTCTAAGATTAGCTGTCCCCACTTGAGCCACATAGCTGGACAAGGAAGGG
The DNA here is from genome assembly GCF_002288905.1 of Enhydra lutris kenyoni. Lineage (NCBI taxonomy): Eukaryota > Metazoa > Chordata > Mammalia > Carnivora > Mustelidae > Enhydra > Enhydra lutris. The sequence goes on along the minus strand of NW_019154087.1, from coordinate 55,138,026 downwards.
AGTAGTTATCCAAAAAGGAGAGTGCTGCAGCTAACAAGAAGGGAGAAGGTGTTGGATGGACAGGAAGAGGGTGGGACTCTCAGGTGGAAATGAGACTTCCTTTTAGTGTTCTGTTGGAATTTGTGTCCCTATTTGAAGTTTGTGGAGTTTGCAAAATATGCTCTTATCCTTCCCACTCTTCTCACTCGTACAGAATGTGGCACCAACTGAGTGGGAAATATATATTTTTATATATGTGTGAATTCATATATATATGACTATATATATAGTCATATATATATATGAAAAATATATATATATATAAATATATGTATATATAAATATATATATGTATATATAAATATATATATGTATATATAAATATATGTATATATAAATATATATATATAAATATATATATAAATATATATATATTTTTATATATGTGTGAATTCATATATATATGACTATATATATAGTCATATATATATGTTAAAGAAATACATTATCAATATGAAACCACAAGGGAAAGGCAGAGAAAGACAGATATCATACTACTTAATATTTATATGTGAAATCTAAGAAATAAAACAAACAAACAGACATGGATACAGAAAACAAACTAGTGATTGCCAGAGGAAATGGCAGTGGGGAGAATTGGTGAACTGGATGAAGGGGATTGAGAGGTATGAACTTCCAGTTATAAAATAAATAAGTCATGGGAATGTAATGTGCAGTATAGAGAATATAATCATTAGTATTGTAATAACCTGGTATAATGGCAGAGGGTAACTAGAATATCAAGGTGATCATTTTATAATGTATAAAAATAGTGAATCCCTACATTATACACTTAAAGCTAATATAGTGTATGTCAATTATAACTCAACTAAAACATGTATAAATAAAAAAGGATTTTATTAACTTTAAATTTTTATTAAAAAAGGACATTAATGTTTTCTCAATTTCTATTTTTAAATTTTTAAAATCACTCAATTCCAAATGTATTTTTAGTTCAAAGTACATTGATTATATTTTATTTAAATTTAGAAAATTGGGGACACCTGGGTGGCTCAGTGGGTTAAAGCCTCTGCCTTCGGTTCAGGTCATGATCCCAGGGTCCTGGGATCGAGCCCCACATCGGGCTCTCTGCTCCGCAGGGAGCCTGTTTCCTCCCCTCTCTCTCTCTGCCTGCCTCTCTGCCTACTTGTGATCTCTCTCTGTCAAATAAATAAAATCTTAAAAAAAAATTTAGAAAATTGAAATATAACTTTCCAGGAGGCTTGACATTACTTAATCATTTTTTTAATCATCCTTATCATTAGTTTTCTCTCGGTTATACTATTTCAACATACTTTAATTATCTCTTCTGATCATTCTACTTTGTAAATGTTTATGCTCTTGCAGTGATAATGATAAAATAGTCAAATCATAATGGAAAATTATTGACTTGGTTAATCATCTAAGACTAATGACCACTGATATGGTTTTCAAAACAACAATTACGGTTTACATTTGATAATAACCTGCATTTGGTTGGGAAATTGTTTTTGCTGTAAATTCAAAAATTAATAGCTCTCTTAAATTTCTACTACCCGAATGCATTCCTTTTGTTTTTTATTTGATAAAATTCAAACAGTAATCAGAGCAGGGTGTTTAGAATTCATTAGACTCGAGTATAGATTATGGTTATACCATTTATCAATACCCGATCCAGGCCAACTTATTTTAAAGTTTCTGATACTCAGTTTCTTCATCTGTAACATGACAGCAATAATACCTCCCTTGCTGGGTAGCTGTGAGATCTTCTATACAATGCAGGTGATAAAGCAATTAACATTGTAATTTTTTTATGGCACAAACTTCAGACACCAGAATACTTCTGGGGGCTAAGTTAATACAGAAATGTGAAGGAAATTCTTCATCCCTTCTACTCCTCGATGGCCTAAAAGTCTTATTTTATAAGCAGGGTGGCATAAGACTAAAGAAAATAAAGTGAGACCATATGTGTTCACAACACAATGGATTTAACAGCAGATGAAGGGGTGGAAAGGACTATGAATGGTTACAGTCACAGTTTATAGCAGATTTTCTCCACCCAGATTCATGAATGGAATTCAGCACACTACAAATCATCTTATGTTTAAAATTCTACGTGAAGTGTACTTTCTGGAGGAAGGAGTCGCAAGTTTTATCATAGTCTCAATTCAGTCTATGACCTCTGCACCTCAAACAACTGACTTAAAAGCTAGCACTCTTCTTTATTTGCCTTACTGTTTGAATAATTGGCAAATAAATAGATGGCAGTGCTGTTTTTAATCATTACTTTTGCATTTTCCTAGTTGTGTATGCATGTTGCAGAGAGTAGAAATAATGACAAGGCAGGTGACTTTTAGAATGGAAACTCAACAGAGAAAGAATAAACCTTCTTTGTGATAAAAGAAAAATCATGTGATCCAATGTCTTTTGTAGACAAAAGACAGCTTTTCCTGTTAGTCATTTCTCAATTAAATTGGAAGAGAAATAAAAAAATAGAACCTAAAAACTAATCAAGGCAGTCATTTTCTAATTCTGCTAAAAAAAATTTCATGATGAATTTTTAGTTTATCTTCTTGAACTTTTGGATTTGTGTCCCATAGTACTGTTTGACTTGCATCATAGTGCCAGGGATTTAATTTACCACAAATTTACCAGTCTGGATGATTATTATTTATATTTATATTTAATATTATTCTACAAATACGTATTGAATACCTACTATTGTCAACCCTATACTAGACATTGCCCATACATGATTCTTGACGTCATGGTTCAGATGGAGGAATAGCCATTAATTAAATAACCAAACACATACAAAATGTGAAAGTGAAATTGTGATGGATACCGGAGAGGACTGGTAATTGTGTAAAAGTGCATACAATTAGAAAGGAGGACACTCTGGAAGAAACAATACTTGTGTGGGACCTGAAGGTTAAGAGTTAACTGAACCAAGAACTGTGGGAAGCATGCCCCGGGCTGAGGAAACCACATGCAAGCACCTATGGTAACAAAGGTTATGATGTATGTAAAGACCTAGATGGCCAGTGAGATTAGAGCAGAAAGAGCTGGGCAAGGGCCTCACAAGATGATGCTGGAGAGATGGGGCAGGACCGTATTGGACAGCATAGGCTAGGTTGATGAGCTTTCTTTTATCCTAAGAGCCTGAAACATTTTAAGCAGTTAGGTGCCATGATTACATTATACTTACATTTTAGAAAGTGCTGCCTGCATGGAGAAAATGCTTGGGACAAGAATAGATGTGGATAGACCACCTGGGAGGCTATTTTGGTGTCCCAGGAAAGAGATGATGAAAGCACACTGGAATTCATGGGAGGTAGTATTTGGGGGTAGAAGGAAGTGGATGTGTATGAAATCTATAGAGTCAACTTTACAGGATTCAGTAATGGGTTAAATGTGGAATGAGAGATTGAGAAAGACGCAGTACCACCCAAGCCTTCCAGCCAGCAGAATTTGATGAATGTGCTCCTATTATTAGAAAACACTGGAATGGAGTGGGTTTGGGTAGACTTCAGGGAAGATAGTAAAATTCTGTTAGTTATTATGAATTTGAGAGCCTTTTGAATATCTAAAATAAGATGTCAGTAGACTTTGAATAAAAGATTTGCCGCCAAAGAGTGGTCTGAGTTAGAGATATATATTGGTATGTCATTGAATCTGTGAGCATGAATGATTTTCCCAGTGAGAAGGGATAAAACGAGAAAAATAGATGGCCTAGAGTAGAGTCTGGGAAATTTTAAATTTTAAGTGCTAGGTAGCAAAGGGTGGTCATGTAAAGGGAGGCAGAGAAGGAGCAGCTGGTTATAACAATTGGTGAGGGTTGTGACGTGGAAGTTTTTAAATGAGAGTGCTTCAAAAAGACAGCCAAAACAAACTGAGGTTTTTGGAAGGAAGGGGTTTGGGGGGTTGGGTGAGCCTGGTGGTGGGTATTAAGGAGGGCATGTATTGCATGGAACACTGGGTATGGTGCATAAACAATGAATCTTGGAACACTGAAAAAAAATTAAATAATAATTTTAAAAAGACAGCTGAGGGCGCCTGGGTGGCTCGGTGGGTTAAAGCCTCTGCCTTCGGCTCAGGTCATGATCCCAGGGTCCTGGGATCGAGCTCCGCATCGGGCTCTCTGCTCAGCAGGGAGCCTGCTTCCCCCTCTCTCTCTGCCTGCCTCTCTGCCTACTTCTGATCTCTGTCTACCAAGTAAATAAATAAAATCTTAAAAAAAAAGAAAAAAGACAGCTGAGATTGGCATTATAGAATGCTGATAAGAGGGAAGAATGAAAAGTGCTTGCTGTCTTTGATGACACAAATATCAACAAGACCGTCCCAAGAGCTATTTCAGTGGATGTTAGGAATGAAGCCAGATTAGCCTGACCTGGAGACTGAGAGGTAAGAAAGTGGAGACAGTGGGTACAGATAGTCCTTTGGGAAGTTTGACTGTGAAAGAGAGAGAGCCTTAGCTGTAGGAGAACAAAGAGCCAGTTCTATGTTAAAAAAAAAGAAAAGAAAAAAGATAAATTTTCTTTTTATGATTACATGGACTGGTTCATGTTTAAAGGATGATGGGAAGATTTCAGGTGAGAGGAAGAGGCTGAATATAAAAGTCAACAAATAAATCATTTAATTTATGATTTCCAGAAGATGGTAGGAATGAATGCACCAGTAGAGGGAATGACCTTGAGTAGGCAAAATAAAATACAGATTCTCTGTTATAATAAAAAAAAATGACAAAGTATAGGTGCATTTGCGGGTTGCAGTTGGTAAGATTGGAGTCATGAATATTAGGGAGGGGGCTGGTTTGGGGAGATGAAGAAACTTCTGTCTGAGAGTTGTTTCTTTATAAAGTAGGAGGTGAGATCATTTCTGAATATGAGGAATTTGAAGAGGTAGGAGGTTATCAGAGGTTCTTGATGAGATTCAAAAAGTTTTGAAATGGTTGTAGCAGACTGGAAAGAAGGTTTTCAGAGAGACACAGTAAGGTTCACAGAAGGTATTTCAGGGCATTTTTGAGTTTGGTAATCATTAATTTATGATGGAATGAATTTGACCTACTGTGAATTCTTAAGCAGCACTTCTGCTGCTCTGGGAAGCCATAGAGAACTCAAATATGCATTGTTTCATTCAGACCTGTAGTTCTACCATCCAAGTGCAATGAAAACAAACAAAAAAACAGTGAGGCAGGGACACCCAGAACGTATGTTATTAAAGTTTAAAAAAACACCACTATGTATTATCGGCGTGATAAGCGGGAAAGTGAAGAACATAGAGAAACAAAGGAATGGCATGTCCAAGAGTGGTTTAAAGATGGTTGTCATGGGCAGGGTTGAATGTAAGGTTGGATGTGGAAGTGCATTCATGAGAGAAGATAGCAAGTCCAAGCTGTGACTCTGGGGTGGATGGTTGAAGTGGAAAAGGAGAGAAGAGCTTTGGGGATAAAGAGAAGAGCATTAGACAGAGGAGGCCATGGTGATGATGGATCATTAAGATGAATACTGTCATTAGACATAAATATCAGCCTCTGGACCAAAAAAAGACTATGAGTCGGTGCCAGAGTCTTCAGTGAAAGGGGAGAAGTGAACAGGATGTCTGTAGATGTTAACAGAAGGTAGTCAGTGTGATAGTTTATGCTTTGTGGAGCTTTTTTTTTATTGTTTTTTAATTATTATGTTCGGTCAGCCAACATACAGTTTATGCTTTAAAAAGAGAATTAGGTGTAAGGGAGCTCTAGTGGGGAATGAGAAGAATCCCAATTTCTGTTCTTTACCATAAGGTTCATGAGATGGTGAGAAAATAGCCAAAGCTGCAAAATTGGTATCTTCAGAGGCAAACCAGAATTCAGTTAATGGAGAAGACATGGGGGCTTTGCAGGTCTTGCATTGATAGTTCCAGAGGGTAACATGGAAGGATTTGGGAAGAGAGGAGGGGATTGATGACTAGGTTAGGGACAAAGAAGGCCAGAGAAATCTGGAAAAAATATACTTGATTTAAAATGTTCCCTTCTTATCAAGAGGTGTCAGAAAATGGTTTTCTAACCAAAAAGAGATATTAATTCACTTCGATTAGAAAAACAAATATTACGACATGCATCCTTATATCTATCAGGATTCGTGAAACATGCACAAAGGGATATTGTGCAAAATCCCACAGGATTAACAAGTAGAGAATCTTTTATTATCTTTCCCCAGGAAGAAGCAGATTAAAACAAAACAATGGAATAAGAAACAAGTGAAATATTAGTAAATGAAACAACCTAAAACAAATTGAGAGAGCTAAGCAATAGTTTTATTATAGGTACTTTTCCCTGTTGTTTCCAAAAAGTATATGAACACTTGATAGAAATGTCACCGAGGCCTGATTGATGGGTATGTTTTATTTTTAATTCAAGTGAAGGTCCATATTATGTGGGTGCTGTCCAGTAGACATGTTTTTGAGTGCAACATATGATGAAGTGTGGTCTATAATTATTTGAAAGTAGCTCCTACTAATGAGTAAAGAGATACAAGGTAGGAACCATTTGACACCAAGGAAAGATGATGTGCTCTCTGAAATATGTGAGATAGATAGATAGAGATATATACTTAGAGATATATAAGTATACTTGATAAGATATATAAGCATATATCTCTATGTACCTAGATATTTATGTATCTATGTATATAAAAACGAAAAACACTGTGGCTAGGAGAGTAACCAGAATTGAAAGGTCACGAAGTAACAGTGGTATGAACAGAGAGACATGGTTTTGTGATAATTTTGAGTGAGTTGTGATTGTTGAAGACATGTCTAGCATTGGTTTTCATCTTATGACTATTTCTAATACATTCCAAAATAGTCCAGCACTTGCAATCATGCAACTAACATAAAACTATTGAGAAAGTAACGGATGAAAGCAAAGCACAGTACAGTGACCAGTGAGTAGATTTGAGGTCAGAAAGACCTGAGTCCCGCTCTCCCACTTAGTAGCTGTGGGCTTTCACCAAGTTCCTTAGTTCCCCTGACCCTCAGTTTCTTCTTTGTGAAGTAGAGATCGTCATGGCTGCTGGGAGGGTGACTGGGAGGCTTATATAAAATTCTGTAGCTAGTGTGAGAAAGTGCTTGACACATGGGAGCTGCTCGGTATCCTCTCCTTGAGGTTTTGCAGTGTAGTCCTACTCCTTGTAGTTTTGCAGTGTAGGTTTTGCAAGACCAAGGGCTTGCAAACCAGACACCAAATCCCAGCCCTGCTACTTACTAGCTATTTGACTTGGGCCAAGTCATTTACCCTTCCTATGATTTGGTGTTCTCATCTGCAAACAGAGATAATAACACCACTCATCTCAAAAGGGCTATTGTAGGAATTAAACATATTTTTGCCTTTTTAAACACAGCCTGATGCATCGTAAGTATCCAATAAATATTTTTTTGTAAAGATTGTATTAAAATTCCTTAATTATAAAGTAGTACTAACTAATTAGAAGCTTTTATTTATAGAATCATTAAGGACCTTTTGTTAAGGTATCGAATCAAGAAGGGGAAATGTATGAAAATAAAGAGTTTTAGTTGAACCTTACGATATTTTTAAAAATCTCACTAAGGTGTTTCATTCATCTGATGTGGTCTCTATGCTTTTTGAAAATCAGTATAATTCATGATAATGGTGTGCCAAAAAGCATATAGGACTCTATAAAAAGTAATCTCTTGCTCATTGATCAGCCTCAGGTTCTACTCCCTTTTCTCAGCCAATTTTTCAATGCCTTTGCAGCAGTTTAGATGTAATTACAAACATCTGGTCCCACTGACGTCCCTTTAGTTTTACAGGGTTATTGCTCAAGCTCCCAGACACTCTTTTTAGAAGCACCATTTTATTGTTCATTTAGTAGAAATGAGGCAACTCTGAGTGCAATATGGTTGCAGTGAAATAAGTAATTTCTGGGAACCCGTAGAGACAATGTTTACTACTTTGTTCTTGGTAAATACATGGGCATTTCCCTTGAACATATTACTTGCAGATAGTATTTACTTTTTTCAGCCACAAAAAGGGGAAATGGAGGGAGTTAAGATGCTTGAAAAAGATGTATGCTATGTTTATTGTCATTTGGTCAGCTTGTTTCCTCACATTTTTGCATTAATTATTAAGCAGATAGTTCTCACAATTTTTCTACAAGGAAATGACTGGGTACTTTTCTGGAATGTCTCTTGCAATCTACTGGTATCTTATATAATTTACATAGACCAGGCATAAAAATAATTAAAATTCTTGGAAGATTTTGGTAGCCCTAAGTATTTTGAGATCTTTGAAGAAAAAGGTCTTACTGAATGGAATGATAAAAGCACAAAAAGATCAACTATGGGCAGTGCAAATAAACTGGGTCATGGGGGCTGGAATCCAATGTTTGGAATCTCAGCCCTCCCACCAGACAGCTTTGTAATCATTACTAAGGTATTTCCTTTCTCTGATCCTCTATATAGTAGGGCTAATAATACCCATAAAGAGTGTTGTGAAGATTTAATGCAATCATATGGATTGTTCCACCAATACTGTGCATTACCCATAATAAATGCTCTGTTAAATTTCTTCCGTTCTATCAGTAAGTGCATGTTGCACATAGTTTTACTCAACAGTTTTCTAGTTCTGTCACAGAAGAAGTTTCTTCAAAATTGTAATACAAACCATAAGAGACTGTGGACTCTGAGAAACAAACTGGGGGTTTTGGAGGGGAGAAGGGTAGGGGTTGGGAGGGCCTGGTGGTGGGTATTATGGAGGGCATATATTGCATGGAGCACTGGGTGTGGTGCATAAACAATGAATCTTGGAACACTGAAAAAATAAAATAAAATTTTAAAAAAATTGTAATATGGTTACTTAGGTGTTAAAGAAATAAAGACTGAGCACTTTATTTGTAAACATGTATGTACATTCATTATCAGTAGGATCACTGGTTGTTCTTGAAGTCTTGATTTAAATGGAAAACTCATGAGAACATGTAATGATAAAAGTAAAATATACAAAGTTTTTCTTATTGTTTTGAAGCAACAGTATTAAAATGTATTCATGTCAGATTTAAAGTAGGATGTCAATTTAAACTTTATCATAATAATGTTGTCATTACTACTATGCTTTCTGGACAAACAAGGCAAATACATTTTCTTTATTCAAAAGTATATCTGGTTAGCAACTGTGGCCTTTTCATTCTATCTTAACTTTTAAAAAATGATGTGGACTGTTTTTTTTCACATGGATACACTTATTCTAATTTAAAAAACTGGTAGAAAAAAACTTCAAATTTTCAAACTTAGACAAACATTATATTCCTTAGGATAATGAAATTCTAAGAAGAGATACTGACATTTTATGCAGTTGTAGAATTTTAAAATTATTTTAGTTTGTTTACATAATGTCAACATCTCAAAATCCTTTAGTTGTTTTTTGTTTTGTTTTGTTTTGTTTGTTTTTTACAGAAAAGAGAACTGAAAATAGAAAATAAATGATTTGCCCAAAGTCACACAATATATAAGTGTTTGACCCAGATGGATCCTAAATTTTCTTTTAGTTCATCTCAATATCTATTATATCATGCTGCAAAATTTCTTTCCCCTAAATAACAAGTAGTCATGGCAAATAACTTTATAGTCCTATTAGAATAATTTTTTTCAATTATGTTACTGACTAGCTTCTGAGATGTGTGGTGATTGCAATTAATTTAGTCATTTTATAGGTTTATTTTGTCTGAAACTGCTTAATGAAGTAATCCAAATCTTGTATATAACAAAATTAAGTGAATGAAACTAATCTGTACATTAAAATATGAGTGGATGTAATGCAATTTCAGTTTTTGCAATCTCTTTTTAATTAAGTTTTTTAAATTTTAATACCAGTATAGTTAACATAAAGTGTTAGATTCTTCAATCTCTTTTTTCAAAATATAATTGACTACAAGAAGCTTTGTAGAAATCCTATCTACATAATATTCTAGTCTAGCATTCTGGTTGGGTTAGCAGTAATGTGCACTATGCATTGTCCTAAGGAAATGTGAGGGCAGAATCATCTTTTGAATAAGGATGCTTATTTATAGATGACCAACCAGTATAATATAGTAGTTTAATGGAATTGAGGCAACGTTCAAAGAAACTGACATAAGAATCTGAGAGTAGAGTCAGTATTTTGGGGTCAGACAAATATGGGTTGGAATCCCAGGTCCTCCCCCAGTTACCTCTGTGACAGGTGTGGCGAGGGCCATGCAAGCACTCCTGTCCATGGATTCCTCTTCTTTGAAATCACTGAAAAGGGTGCAGTGGCAGCTGCCTAAGCTTAGAAATCTGCTTGCCAGTGTTCAGGATTCAAATCCATGGATAACTAGTCATGTAGCTTCCAGCATGCACTGAGTCCACAATTCCAAATCCATAAACCTCTGCAATCCCAGTGATTTTAATAGTTCATTTGCCTAGAATACCCATCCTGCGCTGACCTGAACTACTTATCATCTTTACTTCTCCCACTTAGTGTGAAGGGTCTATGGTATGTATCATCTGATACCATCTGACACCCTATTTGTGATGTTATAAAATTTAGAATTTGCATATCATGTTAACTTCTACAATAAAATAAATAGTGAAATTCTGAGTTCCAAAGCTCACTTAGTTCCAAAAGCATTTAAGGAGTTACTGGGAACCTGTGCCTCAGTCAGCTTCCTCATCTATGAAATGGGGATGAAACATCTCAAATCACTGGATTGTAGAGACTATGACATAAGGAAACTGCAAAAGAGACTAAATGAGATAAGGAAACTGCAAAAGTTTCCCATGTCTTTTCATTCCATTTTTGGTTTTCTTTTTGTTTTCTGGCAAAAACAATTAATATGAGCTCTATCCTCTTAACAAATCTGTAAGTGCACTATATCTTATTATTATCTATAAACACCATGTTTTGCAGTGGATCTGACACTCATCTTGTATAACTGTAACTTTATTTATTTATTTATATATTTAGGGAGGATAGCATGGGGAGAGGGGCAGAGGGAAAGGGAGGCAAAGAATCTAAAGCGGGATCCACACCCAGCATGGAACTTGACGTGGGGCTCCATCTCACGACCCTGAAATCATGACCTGAGTCAAAATCAAGATTTAGATGCTTAAGCTTATCAACTGAGTTACCCAGGAACCCATATATCTGTAAATTTATACACAGAAACTGATTATTTTTGCATATAAATTTGAAATTGCTATTTTGTAAAAGAACATTGAAGGCAAAAAAAAAAGCATCATGGAAAATTTCAAAATATTGTTAGGCACTTTCAAATTTATTTATAATAATACTTTTTAAAAATACTGTTGAAGGGGGAGACGAACCATGAGAGACTGTGGACTCTGAGAAACAAATTGAGGATTTTGGAGGGCAGGGGGGTGTGAGGTTGGGTGAGCCTGGTGGTAGGTACTATGGAGGGCATGTATTGCATGGAGCACTGGGCGTTGTGCAAAAACAATGAATTCTGGAACACTGAAAAGAAATTTAAAAACAAATAAAAATAATAAAAAAAAAAAAAACCTGTTGAAGGGACACCTGGATGACTTGGTTGATTAAGCATCTACCTTCAGCTCAAGTCATGATCGCAGGGTGTCAGGATCCTACATCAGTCTCCTTACTCAGCAGGGCACCTGCTTCTCACTCTGCCTGCTGCTCCCCCTGCTTGTGCTCCCCCCCAACCCTCTCTTTATTTCTCTGACAAATATGTAAATAAAATCTTTAAAAAAATAAAAATATGTAAAAATACTGTTGAATTACAGACTATGGAAAGCACCATTATCCTTCAGAGATTAACATTGCTAAAAATCTTCAATCATCCTAGAGGAGAGGCATCCTCAGACCCACACACTGAACTTTCCCTCCTATTAACCTCCTATTTTCCTCTATTTTTTATAACATCAGCAGCCTGATTTGTCTACTTCAAGGATGGAGTACAGGCTTGGGAGGGCAGTTCTTTTTTTTCTCTCTCTCTCTCTCTTTTTTTTTCTCTTTATTTTTTTTAAATTATCTTAAATTTTTAAATTTTTTTATAAACATATAATGTATTATTAGCACCAGGGGTACAGGTCTGTGAATCGCCAGGTTTACACACTTCACAGCACTCACCATAGCACATACCCTCCCCAATGTCCATAACCCCACTACCCTTTCCTGACCTCCTCCCCCCAGCAACCCTCAGTTTGTTTTGTGATATTAACAGTCTCTTTGGGAGGGCAGTTCTAAAGGCCAACTCTAAAAGGGTTAGTTTTTGTTTGCCAGGTCCCTTGTACCAGTCTTTCCCTGTTATAGCTTGGTGGTCAGGCATTCAAACTGGAGGTGACTACCAATCTGATGGTTTTTGCTTAGAGTTTTCATTGGTTCCATTTACAAAAAACCTTACAGAGAAAATCCAATGAAAGAAAAAAAGTGAGGTTTTGCAGAAGTTCCTGAACTTGATGAAAATCTACAGTGTTACTTCTTTTTATAACTTTATTATTTATACAATACAAATCTATCCTTAACACTTTACAGTTATATTTTTGTTCAAAATATTTTTCATTTTGATCAAATGCTGATCACATGTATGTCATATATGTGTATGTATCCAGCTTTTATATAACATATGTATACATGCACATATATATGTTATATAAAAGTAAACAAAAGAAAAATAAATGGTATCTTCTGCTCATACTAATATCCTCAGCAGATACTATTCACTTCATGGAGCTTTGGCTTTCAATACAAAATGTGACCTTTTCTTCTGTCTTACTCTGAAATCCTGGAGAACTTCATAATAAGAAGAGTGAACCAATAGCAATTTAACATTTTCAGTTCTTGTGGAAATTTTCTCTTACAATGAGATAGGCAGAAATTGTATTTATGACTAAAGTGCTATTTTGAAATAAATAGAAGAGTGAAATATTACAGATGTCATTATAAAATGCAAATATCACAGCAGAGTAGATTAGACATTGAGGTCCCAGCTGGGTTTTACTTGAACCTATTACTGTATAAAGATGAACACTGATAAAGTTTTTCTTGTTCTCTCTTTCTCATAAATAAATAAATAAATATATATATAAGTAAATAATTTTTTTTTTTTTTAAAAAGGGGTACCTGGATGGCTCTGCTGGTTAAGCATCCAACTCTTGGTTTCAGCACAGGTCATGATCTCAGGGTCTTGAGGTCAAACCCCATGTCAGCCTTCACACTCAGTGGGAAGTCAGATTGAGATTCTCTCCCTCTCCCTCTGCCCCTTCCCCCGCTCCCTTGCTAGCACACACTTTCTCTCTCTAAAATAAGTAAATAACTAAAATCTTAAAAAAATATATATTTTCTTGTTGGTAGTAAGCCTCTTTGTATAATCCATAGCTATGCTCATCTTACACAAATCATGACTTTTTTGTAAGTTTGCCAGAGAATATTTATTAATTGGCCTAACAACAACAAAGTATTTTAAAAATTTAAATTCAAAATCATGTGTTCATTATTATTTATAGGCTAGAGATTAGATAGAGTTAAGAGGCAGAAGGTGGAGTGAAGGCTGGGAATCAGAGGTACAAGTAGGGAAAGAGGAGAAAGAGGGCTTGATGTGCCTGGGATGAGGTGACAGAGATGGTGCTGGGTTTGAAGTCCCACCTCTGTGAAATGGATGAAACAGTCTAATCTAACCTCTGCCCAAGCAATATATCTCATTGACTTCTTTAAACACAAAAGTAGTTTTAAAAGTATTTCCACGTGCCCTTCCTCTTACACTCCCATTGCGAGATCCTGTGACTTGCTTATACTTATTTTGCCTGTGCTATTGCTGATTCTGAAAAACATTTTTGTTGACCAATATTAAATTTCCAAAACATACATTAAAGACATTTTAATTGATACTTCAGATTGAAATTTCCTGTCAGCTGTAGCATTTCAAATTCGGTCTGCAGGACTTCCACTAAAGTAGGTCAATCAAGCAGGGCTGGGACTGCCAATTGTGTACTTGAATCAGAAAAGCTTATCTAGAAGAGCCAGGTAGTTACCATGGAGAAGGAGCGTTCAGGTAGCACATGATTAGTGAAATGGACATTTTATTGTATGTGACCAGGAGTTATTATTGGGCTTTGGTTAGCTGTGGTTTTTGTTACAATTACATTGCCTAGTTTTAAATAAACTAATGTCCCTCAGTATGTTCATATACGTAACTTTTTCTCTCTCTCAAAATACTGTGTCACAGAATAGCACAACAGGAAGTTTGCAGTGCAGGAAATATGTGTAGGACTGAGGGGAGACATGATTTTTGCTATGATTACCCATAGAGTCTGTGACTAATCACTTCAGGTCAATTCTGTAATTCATAAGCAAAAGTTTTAAAAATATTTTTAGAAAAGTGGTAAAACTATGCATGTAACAATTTTATAATAGGAATAAATACTTGGAGAAAATACAGAAAAGCATAAAGAAGCAAATAAAGATTATCTATGATTTCATTATCCAGACTCAAATGCCATTAAATTTTGGATATATTTATTTCCACTATTTGTTCTATATCTATTTTTTTAAATATTTATTTATTTATTTATTTATTTGAGAAAGAGAACACAGGGGTTGGGTAGAGGGAGAGGGAGAGTCTCAAGCAGACTCTCAGCTCAGCACAGAGCCGCACTCAGGGCTCAGTCTCACAAGCCTGAGATCATGACCTGAGCAGAAGCCAAGATCCCAATGCTTAACTGACTGTGCCACCCAGGCACCCCTGTTCTGTATCTATTTTTAACATAGTTGAAATAATTCTATATATGAAATACCATAATTTTATTCTTTACATTTAAACAGAACAATTTTCATAGCTTTACTATAAATTCTTCATTAAAATTATTTCAATAGCAGGGTGTTTTGGTGACACAGTCAGTTAAGTGTCCAGCTCTTGGTTTCAGCTCAGGTCTGATCTCAGGTTCGTGAGATTGAGCCCCACCTCAGAGCTCTGAGCTAAGCATGGAATCTGCGTGAGATTTTCTCTTCCTCTGCCCCTTCCCCCACCCTAAATAAATAAATAAATAAATAAGTCTTTAAAAAATAAAGTAATTTCAATAGCTAAATAATATGTATTTATTAAACAATATTTATAATAAAAATGAAATGAAAATTATAAAAGTTGCTTGGAAAAAGTATTAAATTGATTCCAAAATAGCAGTTTACATATCCATAAAGTGTTTACAAATACCTATTTCACGTTTAAGTATGTGTAAATATATACATTATCATATACACACACATACACAGCATATAACATTTGGCCCAAAGCTGTAATTTATCTTGCATTTCTTTTTATTAGTGATACATCTTTAAAATGTTTATTAGCCATTTATGTTTTCTCTGTGAATTTTCTGTTTATGTATTTGACCCATTTTACTCCTGAGAACATTATTACTATCCATTATCAATTTACATAAGCATTTCACATAGCAATTTGTGAAAATGGTAGCATATATTGTGCTATGTTTCTCTCATTCAATTACATTTTCAAGGGTTTTTGACAAACTGAAGTTCTTATTGTTTGTGTTTTTCCATTTTATCTAACATATTTATATCACCTTCCATTTTTAAGCTTAGAAAATATTTTTTACCTTGTTATTTGTTAGATATCAACCTTTTTGCTTTCTTCTGGATTTTATGGTATCTTTTTTACATTTATCTCCTTAATTCACCTGAAATTTAGTTGATTGAAGACTATTTTATTAGCAGGATTTTTTAAAATTTTATTTTGAGTGGTTATTCTGTTTTGGACCAATACGAGCATGTTTATTGGTCTATAAAATTGGGAAGGAAACACAGTACCTAAGGAGAAGAGTAGGTGGGACCAGATGCCAGGATACTTCTACCATCTCTCTTCTTTGCACATTAGTTTCATTTTCTTTTTGCAGTGGAGATACGGTGACCATTTCTGTATAGCCTCACAGCTTTGCCACCAGAGAGTAAGTCCCTCCCTGCTAAGATTTACTTAAGAAAGTTGTCACATAATGGGTCACATGTCTTCCCTAGGTCAAAGTTCTAAGATTAGCTGTCCCCACTTGAGCCACATAGCTGGACAAGGAAGGGAGTAGTTATCCAAAAAGGAGAGTGCTGCAGCTAACAAGAAGGGAGAAGGTGTTGGATGGACAGGAAGAGGGTGGGACTCTCAGGTGGAAATGAGACTTCCTTTTAGTGTTCTGTTGGAATTTGTGTCCCTATTTGAAGTTTGTGGAGTTTGCAAAATATGCTCTTATCCTTCCCACTCTTCTCACTCGTACAGAATGTGGCACCAACTGAGTGGGAAAAAAAGGACATCAGACAGATGGCTATTAACACATTAGTATTTTGCTTGTAAAGTTGATTGGAGAAAATAACATTCCTATTGCCCAACAATTGGGGTTTTAGTATGTGACTACTAAATTAAACCTGTCCTCTCATGCTACAGGTTTGCCCCTAACAAGGGCAAAGCCCCCTGATAAACCCAATACAGGGATAAACAGAAAATCCAGGCATCTTCCCCAAAGACATGTGTTTCCCAGTTTGGAAGGAAGGGATTTTTCTTGAGAAAGTGAATAAAATGAAACTAGAACTAGGAGGATCCCTGGAGAACACAATATTTAAGAGGTTGGTAGACAAAGAATCCTCAAAGAGTCCTCCAAAAAAGTGGGGTTAGGAATTTTGACTCCAGGTAAGAGGAAGATACAGACGGAGAGGCTGCTGCAGGTGTGCCTGGCTTGTGTTAGTACTGTGACCATTAAACCCACCCACTGATCACCATTACTCCATGACTATACAGTAACCAATGTGGTGGCATAGAATTTAGTCATGCTTGACTTCATAATGGAGCATTGTGCTCCCATGATTTCAAACCTGCGTCCTCATCAACATAAAGAAAATTTGGGGCCTAAAGACTTAACTCTAGAATTTAATGTCATCATGGGTTGACTATTCATTTAGGAAAATCTAACTGAGATTTTATACTGAATACTTTATTTTTTTTTCCATGCTGCCACTGTTGTGCAGTAAGACAAGCTAAATTTAATTGGGGCTCAAAAGTGCCATAGTACATTTTGCAATGGCTTTGCTTTTGAGTTTAAGAATGATTGAATTTGTATCTTTTAGAAACTGTATTTTTAGTTTTTATTTGTGACAAATTGGCTGAATCTTAAGGAAATGTATATATATATGCATACACTGTATGATATTTACAGAATCCCATCTTGCCTTAATGGATAATGCAGGTAGCCAGTAGCCAGTGTGTCTAAGCATTATCCAAAGGTGACCCTGAGATCATGACCTGAGCCGAAATCCAAAGTCAGCTGCTTAACCAACTGAGCCACTCAGGTGCCTGAGAAAGTATTGTGCTTTTAAAATAAGACATTTGAAACTCAAGTGACTAAGAGGCAGTGAGAATTGGGTGTACAGCTGACAATGAAGACAGTACAGGAAGCAGACTAAAAGGGAAAACTTGAAGAAAAATAGTGAGGTGCAATGTCACTTTTATTGTTTTTTTTTTTTTAAAGATTTATTTATTTATTTATTTATTTATTTATTTGACAGACAGAGATCACAAGTAGGCAGAGAGGCAGGCAGAGAGAGAGAGAGAGGGAAGCAGGCTCCCTGCTGAGCAGAGAGCCCGATGCGGGGCTCGATCCCAGGACCCTGGGATCATGACCTGAGCCGAAGGCAGAGGCTTTAACGCACTGAGCCACCCAGGTGCCCCACTTTTATTGTTTTAATGCACCAGCTAATAGACATTAATACAAACTTTGAATTTCTACTCTGTGAAAGACTCATTCAACTTTGCATGGAATGTTATTTCCTTATAGTTGTAGACCTCTGGGAGATAAAACCTCTTATTTTCTCACAAGAGGATGCAAAACAGTAAAGTTTTAATTATATGATTTAGTCTGGTGTTTCTTGTTAATTTAATTAAAAGTTTAATTATTAACACTGATTTTTCTTCTAGATATTTTTGTGTTCTTTTCGTTCAATACTTCTTTTGGACTGTGGTTTTCAAACTTAAGTTTGTACCAGAATCCCCTGGAGAGCTTGTTAAAACAGACTGCTTGTTCCCTGACCCTACGGTCTAACTGAGTAGGTCTGGGGTGGAGCCTGAGAATCTGCATTCCTGTTAATTTCCCAAGGTAATGCTGATGCGCTGGTCTGAGCATGACACTTAGCCAGTGTTGTAAAGAATTGACTGCACTCAAAAACAGATGTATTTTTGATGTACTTACTTTTCAGATATTTCCATTCTTATTTTTAAGTGAACCATGACTCTGGATGTTGGCTGCTTGAAGTTGGAAATTTGCAGGACCTGTAGGAATACAGTTTTATTAGTGAGTCAAGGTGTCTATGAGTAGTGTTGTGTAGTTCTGTAATGACAGTTCTTTAAACATCATTTCACAATGATCTCAGTTTGACTCAAGAGCTGCTTCTAAACAATTATTTTTTCTCAATCAAGGGTGCACTTTAAGCACTAACATGACTAGAAGAGGAAGGACATACTGGAAATGAATAAAAGCATACCTGTCATGGTGCATGTTTTCAGAAGCATGCTTTATGAATCAGCTGTTGTCCCAGCTACAAAACTCAGAAATTCAACCCTTGGTCTAAAAGTGATTTCAAGCAATTCTCCCAAGACAACTGCTCTCTTATATTTATGGAAAAATGTACCTATATAGATAAATTTTGCTAAAATATATTCTTGACTTTGTAATTAGGATTAAAGACTGAAATTACTTTTATGCCCCCTGTAACTCACAACTAATTGAAATGGAAAGATACAACAGCAATAAAACTTTTACAGTAGGGAGAACAATAACTGACTTGAGCTTCATGTAAAAATACCTACCACCCTTTACTAATATAACAATCTCAAGTGGACACCGTGCTTGAGCTGTATACAATGTATCACATGAAGGAGATTCATGATTTCAAAGCTAAGAGATATTTATTACTCACTGGATCTAATTAAAATGCAGAGTTTAGAAACACCTATGAATTCAGTAGAGGGAATGAGTATCCTTTTCAAGCACATGTTTTACATTAAGAAAATTTTTTTTAAATATTCAAAAATAACTTAACATCTCAGTGATGTATGAAGACCACTCCTTCCAAAAATTCCAACTGGGGTATTTTAGCAAGAATTCAACACACTTAAGTGTCTAGTGAGTTACAGGAAACACATTAAATAAAATGAAGCTTAATGGGGGGATCAGGTAGTAAATTGAGTGCTTCTTTTATTACTTGAATGTAACACAAAGAGTCATTTCTGCTATGTGAAAGAGAAGTTCTAAATCAGGATTAAGATAGTCAAGATAATGACATTCTGTAACATTGTATTTGCTATGATTGGAACAAAGCACCTAGATAGTCTTAAGTGACTCAGTGTATCATTCCCACCAGAGAAGAGAACTAGATTTTTTTAAAAATGTATCTTGCTTTTTACAAATAAAATAAAATCCCGATAGTAATATGTACAAAGTTAGAGTATAGGCTCCAGGAAAATCAAGTGCAATTGTGGTCAGTGGTTTCCTCTCAAGAATTGAAATAACTAATGTATGTTCAAAATTATTTTTGCTTTCCAGTTTCAAATATAAGGAAATACTCGGGGACCCTGGGTGGCTCAGTGGGTTAAGCATCTGCCCTCCACTCAGGTCATGATCTTAGCGTCCTGAGATAGAGGCCTGTGTTGGGCTCCCTGCTCAGTGGAGTCTGTTTATCCTTGTTCCCTTGTGCCTCCCCACCATTTGTGATTTCTCTCTCTCTCAAATGAATAAATAAGATCTTTAAAAATAATAATAATAATAATAAAGAAAATAAAATAAAAAAGAAATACTTTTAAAATACTCCTATAAAAATAGCGCAACTGATAAACTATATGCTGAATACTTCCATAGCAATTAAAAGGAAAAATAAAGAACATATACATGCAACAGCATGGATGAATCTTAAAACCTAATGTTGAGTAAAAGAAGCCAGGCACAAAAAGTATATTCTTTATTATTCTATTTGCATGAAGTTAAAGAACAAACAAAATTAATGGAAAGTAATAGAAGTCTAACCAGTAGTTACGTTTTGCAAAAAAGAATTGACTGGGAAGAGGATGGAGTGAACACAGGGTGTTGAAAATGTTGTGTATTTTGATCTGGGTACAGGCATGTATGTATACATATGTAAAATTTAATTGTTCTTTATACTTAAGATTAGTACATGTCATCAAGTTTGTTATACCTTAGTAAAAGATAGAATACAAACAAATTACTCTTAAGTAAGTCAAGTTCTTTCAGTGGCACAACTCAAGATATTTAAATACAACACCTTGTAAACAGAGCAAAAATCAGAGTTTACTTACAGAATTTCAGGAAACTTGTATGTAGATGTTCAAGGACGTTTTGTTCAGGAACTAGGTCCATGGAATATTATAGTCTGTCCTTATACTAGCTTTTGGATGATTCTTAAGAGTCCATTTGAAATCCTTCCAAGATCAAAAATTCGTGGATTGTCTATGACTAAAAACAGAAAATTTAGGACTTCTCCATTGTAAATTCTGTGTAAAAGATTAGCTAAAATGTACAGAATTTTTGTTTGTTTGGCTTTCTTTAAAAACAGAACACAGTCTTTGTTTGCTCTCTAAGTCACAGTGATGTAGTGATGGTATTAGAAAATCTTTAAGAATTGCCTGTGGGAAGAACTGTCTTCTGTGAGTCTTCTGTGAGTTCCAGTTAGAGACAGGAGCCATTTTAGCACCTGGTGTCCTTTCCCAGGATAATTCCAGCTCCAGTACAGAGATAGTCTACAGGATGCAAGAGGGAAATAATTGATTTCAGAGACACTTTGAACTTCTCAGATATTATCTGTTTATTCACTGATGTGAAAGCTGCCCTTGTTCCCTGGAGTTTAGAGAGGTTGGCAACATCCCACCCAGTGTCTTTCCCCTGATAGAACATCAGGGGAAAGATAGATGATAGATGATAGAACATCTACTACAAAAAGGTTTGCAATTTCCTTGTACAAAGGTTTTTGATGTTGTGTAAAATCTGAAGACTTCAGTTTTGAAAAATCAGTTTAAAAAGGAAATAATGTCATCAAATTATTTAACTTCTCAATACCTGATGATACTTTGTTGTTTCTTACTTAAATGCATGAAGAGGAAGCCAAAAATCATTTACCATAAAATAAAGCCTAGAATTAGATTTATCTATCTTTTTGTTGTCACTAGAATCTCTATGTATAAGACTGTTGAGAGGAGGTGGGAAAGAAGTGACTCTTAATGCCTATTTATTTATATTTAAGATATAATACAAAAAGAAAAGATCCTTGGGAATTATATATTTGGTGTTTTAATAAAATAGAGCAACAGGAAAAGATATTATATGTACCAATAAAACAAGAGGGCATACTGGTTTACAGTTATCAATAACAATTTAAAATATAGTACTAAAATAATGCAAATTTAAATTAAGATTATTATACTTTATAGTTGAATTCTTCATCATTAAAGAATTAAATAATGGTTAATGCCTTATTTTTAAGCTCTGTAAAGACATTACATGTTTTAAAGAAATTCCTTTTCCTATAATTTTAAGCACATCAAATATTTATTTGTAGATGTGATTCATTTGTTTTTTATTATAGGTTTCAGTTAAGTTAAGGTTAATTACCTTTTCTTGTGCTAGTTCTTACTTGCCTGATTTAAAAAAATTGAATTTATTTAAATTATTTGTGTCTTTTCAAATATTCTCAGACATTATATTAACTTTTAGAAGGGTACACATTTTTGTAAGCATGCTAGGAAATGTGGATTCTTTCACCAATAAAACTTAGAAATTGAGGAATATCCAGAGAAACTGCTTTGTGACACTCATCAGAAATTATCAAGAATCTGTTTGAAGGAACACCTAAATGAGTGCAATCCCACAGAACTTCTGTGATGATGGAAAGGTTCTGTCTGTACTACCAAAAAAGTAGCCACTGACCACATGTAGCTATTGATCGTGTGCAGTGTGGCTAGTACAAACAAGAAACTATTTAATTTTTTTAATACATTTAAATGTCATGTGGTTAGTTGTTATTATATTGGGCAGTGTAGCTTTAGATGTATAAAAATCATATAGAAGTCTTTGGTAAAGACAATAATACCTACTTGGCTATTACAAGTATCACTGAGAAGATTAAGTAACCTAAAGTTGATTTGGTAGATAGATCATGCCTAATACATACTAGATGTTGTATATAAGTAATTTTCCCCATGCCGTTCAATACTTAACCATTACTGCTGCTCCTAGAGATTTTCTGACCTTTCAGAACTTTTTATTGTTTCCTGTTCTCTCTTCATATTCTTCTAAAATTCTCTCTCTTTCTCTCTTTCTGTGGGTATCTGTCTCTCTCCTCATTTAAATAAACAGTCATCCACTTCACTGTGTTATGTTATTTCTCTTGCTTCTATTTCTACTTACCCACTCTTTTGTTTTCTCTTTCCCTTCATGCTGGAAAATGCCATTCAACAATTACTTCTCCTTCCCAAAGTACTTGGTCTAAGTATGACCTGGGAATGATCTTGCTTAATTAGAATCTGGCACTGAGTGCAAGGAGAGTAAGTCTGACCTGAGAACTGGTAGCTATAACAACTATAACCCACATTTCATTTAGTTTAGTAGTCCAAAAAACTCTTCAAACTGAGAATCAAATTTAATGTGGTATCATGTTGATAGTGCTTCCTAAGTACAAGTACATTAGCTACTTTTGAAGAATACACCTTCAACTGAGGCCTCTAAGAACTTCCAACTTAATGTTCCAAGAAATGTGAGCTTAGAATTTGAAATTATGCACAAATACAAACAAACAGCTCTTGTATGAATGAAGCAAAAAATGACAGGAGAAAGCAAAATGAGACCCATAAAATTAAGATGTTAGAATTATCAGGCACAGAATATTAAATAACTATTTGATATGCTAAAAAAAGTAAAATGAAACTGGAATTATGGATAAGGAGGAATTTTTTTAAAAGATCACAAGACTTAGAAATCAATTGAAATTCTAGAAATAAAAGAATTGTATAATTTAAGTTAAAAACTAAGTGGACAAGTTAAGAAACAGATTAAACATAGTTCAAGAATTTACTGAACTGGATTATTAAGCCAAGGACTCAAAATAAAGTACAAAGAAAAATGAATGTAAATTATAAAAGAGCTAATAAAAATTGGGAATAATGTAACAATATCTAACATATATATGTATTGTGAGTTCTGGAAGGAGATAAGGGGTTAGAGATAAAGGGGATGTGGCAATATTTGAAGAAATAAATTTGGCAACTTTAAGAAATTTTTTTGTTTGAGTATAGTTGACACACAATGTTACATTAGTGTCAGATGTATGACTTAATGATTCGACAAGTTTATATGTTATGCTATGTTCCCCACAAGTTTAGCTGTCATCTGTCCCTTTGCATAGCTATTACAATATCATTGACTGTATTCCTTATGCTCTGCTTTTTATTCCTGCAACTTAACTCATTCCATATCTGGAGGCCGATATCTCTCTCTCCCCATCGCTTACTTTTCCCAGTCCCTCCTACTTATCCCCACTCTGGTAACCATCAGTTGCGCCCAGTAGGGCAATTATTGGACATATGGTATTTCTATTTTTAATTTTTTTAGAAACCTCCATACTGTTTTCCACAGTGACTGTATCAATTTACATACCCACCAACAATGCACTAGTGTTTCTTTTTCTCTATTTCTCTACATCCTCGCCAATACTTGTTTCTTTCTTCTCGATTTTAGCTATTCTAATAGGTGTGAGGTGATATCTCATCATAGTTTTGATTTGCACTACCCTGATGATGAAAGCATCCTTTCATGTTGTCTGTTGACCATCTGTATGTCTTCTTTTGAGAAATGCCTATTCAGGTTCTCCGCCCAACTTTTTAATCAGAATGTTTATTTTTTTAGTGTGGAGCTGTATGAGTTCTTTATTTTGGACATTAATATGTTATTGGCTCATTCACAAGTATCTTCTCCCATTTAGTAGATTGCCTTTTTGTTTTGTTTCCTTTGCTGTGCAGAAGGTTTTTATTTTGATGTAATCCCAGTAGTTTATTATATCTGAAGATAGATATATATCTTAGATATTGTTACATTATTCCCAGTTTTGAATAGCTCTTTTATAATTTACATTCATTTTTCTCTGTATTTCATTTTGGGTCCTTGGCTTAATACTACAGTTCAATAATTCTTTCTTTTGCCTTAGGAGACATATTTAGAAAAATGCTGCTATGGCTGATGTCAGAAAAATTACTGCCTCTGTTCTCTTCTAAGATTTGTATGATTTTGTCTCACATTTAGGTCCTCAATCCATTTTGAATTTATTTTTGTAAATGATGTTAAAAAATGGTCTTGTTTCATTCTTTTACATGTAGCTGTCCATCTTTTCCAGCACCATCTATTGAAAAGACTGTCTTTTCTCCATTGCATATTTCTGACTTCTTTGTGACAGATTAATTGACCATAAATATGTGGGTTCATTTCTGGGATTTCCATCCTGTTCTGTTGGTGTACATACTTGCTTTTGTGCCACTACCATACTGTTTTGATTACTACAACTTTGTAGCATATCTTAAAATTTGGGACTGTGATACCTCCAGCTTTATTTATTTATTTATTTATTTTCACAAAATGGATTTGGCTATTCAAAGTCTTCCATGGTTCCATACAAATTTTAGTATTATTTGTTCTACTTTTGTGAAAAATGCCATTGGTATGTTGATCAGGATTGCATTGAACCTGTATATTGCTTTGGGTAATATTTGGGACATTTTGACAATATTAATTCTTTCAATCTATGAGCATGGAATTGCTGCCTCCTGATGGTGCACAAGAGAAGACTGAGGCACAAACAATTCAGCTGCAAGAGAATGGGGGGGGGGGGCAACAGGAGAAAAGACTGTTGCCCCGAACAACTCCTTGGTCTCATATTTATTAGAAAGTGAGTAAAAATTAAAAAAGAAGCCACAGTAGATTACACATTGACCATGAGTCTTATAAATACATAAGAAGAAAGGCAAAATATGTCTGGTCACGTAGTATATGACCCATAGTGAGCAAGCCCAAACTAAAGGATTGTCTGACTAACTGCTGATGCTCTCTGGGCAAGGGGAGATAACAGAAAAATGAAGCAGACCGCGTTGCACCCTGAGTGAGCTGGGCATCCCCAGCTCCTCAGCTTCAAGGACATCTATCGTCCTTTCCCCCAGAGGCCTGTTGCTTTCCCTAAGGCTACATCTAAACATGCTTGGTAACTAGTATAATTTCTCATAGGTTATATTTTAAGCAGTACATTGTTCTGAGGGATGGTTACATAGAATATTTTTCCATTGTGTCATTTTCAATTTATTTCATCCATGTTTTATGGTTTTTAGAGTATAGCTCTTTCATCTCTTTGGTTAAGTTTATTCTTAGGCATTTTATTGATTTTGGTGAAATTGTAAATGATTTTTTTTTAAATTTTCTGTTTATGTGTCTTCATGGTTAATGTATAGAAATGCTATTAATTTCTGGGTATTGATTTTGTAGCCTGCCACTTTACCGAATTCATTAATACTTCTAGTAGTTTTTTGGTGGAATCTATAGAATTCTCTATATACAGTAGTATCATGTTGTCTGTGAATAGAAAAAAAATGTACTTCTTCCTTATCATTATGGATGCCCTTTATTTCTTTTTCTTGTCTGATTGCTGTGGCTTGGGTTTCTAGTACTATGTTAAATAAAAGTGATGAGAGTAAACATCCTTGTCTTTTCACCATTGAGGATGGTGTTAGCTATGGGCTTTTCATAAATGGTTTATTATGTCAAGTTATGTTTCCTCTAACCCCATTTTTTGAGACTTTTTATCACTAATCCAAGGTCAGGAAGCTAGATCAAATAATCTCAAATAGAATAAACACACACACACACACACACACACACACACACACACACTCTCTATCATAGCGAGGCAGAGTAATACCAAAGACCTTAAAAGAGCATCCACAGAAAAGAGATAAATTTCTTATAAAAGACAGCAGACTTCTTGATAGCAAGAATGGAAACCTTTGAGCTGTAGAAAAATATCATCGATATATCAGGAAAAATATATATCTACAATTCAGCAAATATGAAATACATTTTGAGAATAAGGGTTAAATAAAGAAAAAAAAAGAGAAAGAAAGAGTTTATTATCAACAGACCATTATGAAAAGAAATTCTAATATATGCCTCCGACAATTGAAAAATAATCCTAAGTAGGTCTGAGATATAAGAAAGGTGAGTAAATATTAAAATAATAATATCAATTCCTGTTTTGTGATGTTAAGAAGAGAGAGACCCAACATATTAGACAAACTTAGTATAAAAGCTATGAGATGTGATCAGACTTAATGCAGTCTCAGGCCATTTGTTATTCGGGAGGAAGGTAAATAAATTGCTATACTTTATGTTTTATTAAGTAGGAAGTTTTAAAGCTATAAAACTACTAAAAAGGTAAGAGTAAAGCCTACAACTACAAAACTAGTGAGGGGAAAATAATAGAACAAGAGGAGTAATCCAAAACGCACCCAGAAAAATGATGGGAATAAATATAAAAAATCATAATAGGTATAAATTAAATACTCTCACCAGTTAAAGGAAAAGATTGTCGGACTATGAAGGGAAAAATGAAGGTGGGGGGAATCAGAGGAGGAGATGAACCGTGAGAGACTATGGACTAAGGGAAACAAACTGAAGGTTTCAGAGGGAATGACGGTGGGGAGATGGGTGAGCCTGGTGATGGGTATTAAGGAGGGTACATATTGCATGGAGCACTGGGTATTATATGCACACAATGAATCATGGGACACTACATCAAAAACTAATGCTTTACTGTATAGTGACTAATATAATAACATTTTAAAAATTAAATTAAGTTAAATAAATAAATAAATAAAGTGTATTCTTGGGTGGCTTAGTTGATAAAGTGTTTGACTTGGATTTCAACTCAGGTAATGATCTCAGGACCCTGAGATTGAACCCATGTTGGGCTTCTTGCTCAGCATGGAGTCTGTCTGAGAGTCTCTTTCTCCCTCTCCCTTTGCCCCTGCCATAGCACTTTCTCTTGCTCTCTAATAAATAAATTAATAAGTAAAAAAAGAAAAAATAAATATAGTAATGTGTTATTTTAAGAGCTACACCTATAACTTAAAGACACAGAGTAGTCAAAAAACGAACAATGGAAAGAGGTTTGTAAAGCTAATATTATCCCTTTACCCTTCCCCTGCTCCTGGCCAAAATAAACCCCCAAAACAAACAAACAAACAAACAAAAGGGGTGATGTGGCAATAGTAGTATTAGAAAAATTGAACTTTAAATCAAATTTATAGCTTGAGTTAAATCCCAACTACATACTAATAAAAGTTTCAATTTCCTAGGAAAATATGATAATTACAAATTTATATACATTGATATCCTTCAAAACTTGACAGAATTACATGGAATAATTGATAAAGCCCCATCATAATGGAAAAAAATTGTAACACATTTCTGTCAGTAAATGATAGATCAAGGAAAAAAACTAATAAAGTTACAAAAGGTGTAAACAACATAATCTGATCATTTTAACAGATTGCATCTTTATACTGGTAAAAATTAGTTAGAGAATGTTATGAACATATGTGGAAATTAATCCAACCAAAGTGTGCAGCATCTATGCAGCAAACTTTTATTGAAAAACACTGAAACAAGATGTGAGTCAATGTGATTGGATAGAAAAAAATCAATTTCACAAGCTGAGATTTTTATGAATTTGGTTGGCATATATAATTCAGTTCCAACAGAGATTGGTAAAATGAGCCCCAAATATATGTGGAAAGAAAATAGATGAAGAATAGTCAAGACAGTTTGGAAAAAGAGCAAGATGAAGGGCAGAATTTACAGTTTGAAAGAATGTTCTATTGCTTAATTTTGGTGGTGGACTTAAAACTGTTGTGTTATTTTTTCAACCCCCAAATTAGTTTATAGACATTTTATGTCATGTGCTCTATTTCACAGTTGTTGTTTTTTTTTAACTAAAACAGTATAAATTTAGAAGCTTATGGCTCTGCAGTGTTAATAACTAAAAACTAAGATATTTTACTATTATATATATGGTATGCTTACTAATTATTATTCACTTTTAAAAATAAAATGTATTTTAATATAAATGCAATCCTGGTGTAATTTAGAAAATTTGGAAAATACAGAAAATATACAGAAATCAATAAGCTAAAGATCACCATGAATTTTACTATCCAGTTTAAGCATTGCAAATGTCATTATGCTTCCAGTTTATGTGTGCATGTTTGTGACTGTGTTTGTGAATTTTTGTAGAATTACCATCCTATTATATCTCTATTTTGGTTATCCTTTTTAAATTTACCATTGCAAATTTATCATTTGATGTTTAGGAATTTGTAAACTCCACCTTTTGTTGTGAGAGTATAGTTGAAACTGATCGACTTGGTCCAGGAATTCTTTGCAGAAATAGCAGTGTTTTAGAAGCTCAAACCTGACAGTGAGGCAGAGAGTAATTATGATTATAAAGCTGAAAATATGTATAATGTGTAGGGAATATGTATTTTCAGTAATCTAAAAAAAAGTGGGGGGAAGAGAGAGGAAATACACATCTCATCCACTGATGTCACTTTGAATCACCAGTACTCTGCACCACAGCTGTTCCTCTGGTAGTTCTTAAAATGAAGTACAAAGGGTTTTTCCTTCAGCAACTCCCTCACACAAGACATTTCCACTAGTCTGCAATAATTGACACATTTATGTCAGCAATTACTGAGAGAGAAGATACAATGTTGAACTCAGTAGTATGACCACTGTCCCTTCACTCTATGGCTAAAATCAAATTTATCTCCAAAGCCAGGAAATATCTTGAGTAGTGTTTCAAGGGAGAAGCAAGAGAAATTTCCTAGAGGTTGAGAAATTCCTCCCTTGGTATTGACATCTTTTCCTCCAGCTGGTTAGGGAGAATTACAGGCCTTGTGCTGATCTGGTCTCCAGCAAGTGATTTTATAAACTCAGAAATGCTAGTAACACTTGAGACTTTTCTAAATGCTGTTTTCAGTCTGTGGAATATATTCCTTTTGCTATCTAACAAGAGAGAATAGTAGGATGATATTTGCATTGCCATGGCAACTTAGATCTCTAGATTGAGATGACATTTTTGCCTGTTTAGTTCTACTTTTCATTTAGGGATAACATTTTTTTTTTTACTTCCTTTTAATTGAAAAAAAAAATAAAAGCAAGTAGGTATGCATACAAAAGGAGAAAAACTGCAATTTACTTAACATCTGCTATATGTTAGACATTGCATTGAATTGTTTATGTACATCACTGCGTTTGTCCTCCAAGAACTCTGGGAAGGAGGTCTCCGTTTAGAGAGGAGGAGACATAGAGAAATGTCAGTACCTTGCTTTGCTTAAGGTCAGAGGTTACGAAGCAGTACAATCAAGGACTATCAGAGCTCAGTTCTCTCATTCCTGGGCCGGTGCTTTCTTCAGGACCCCACACTTCCTCCATGCTTTCTGGCTGGATTCCTTGTCTATTTGTCCCCTATTACTGATAACAACCACCTTGTGAAATACCAGTAAGTACCTTGCAATATACATTTTTTAAGTGTTGTGGTTCTTAGTGTTTAATTCTAAATTCCACATATAGAAAATTGCACCTAAATCAGGATTGACTGATTATGTTCTACTCCTCAGTTAAAATGTTTTTTCAAATGCTTTAATTGCATATCGTGTGCATTAGAAGATGATACCAATTAAGTAGTTAGAATTTAGTTATACATATGATGGGGATTTAGCTATGCACTATAAAAAATGTATATCTATATTTTAATATAATTTTACAGATATAGAACGTGAAATATGCATTGCAAATATTAGATTATGATTTGTTGAACATTAGAAGATATCTGTGTTGAATTATATTTTGAATATGTTGGTGAGAAGAGCAAAGTAACAAAAATGAATTATATTTTTAAGTCACTGAATTAAAATTAAACTAATGATTCAATTCTTAGTAGAATCTAAATATTCTGTTTCTTAAAAATTGAGTATCATTTCTACCCATTTCACTGTAGAACATTTTTCTTTCTTCAAATAAAGGAATATAAAGACAAATGCAAAGAGAAGATTCCTTCCTAATAGACTTTAGGAGATGTTTAAATGGTTTTTGTTGAGATGATACGTTGTTAACCTTAAAGCATTGGTAAAAGCAGGAATGAAACTGAAAATTCTCTTTACCAATCCTGTCTTTATGAAGCAGCAAGTGAAAAGAAGTATTTGTATATCAAGAAAAAGATGACATCATGGGGCACCTGGGTGGCTCAGTGGGTTAAAGCCTCTGCCTTCGGCTCGGGTCATGATCCCAGGGTCCTGGGATCGAGCCCCACATCAGGCTCTCTGCCCGGCAGGGAGCCTGCTTCCTCATCTCTCTCTCTGCCTGCCTCTCTGCCTACTTGTGATCTGTCAAATAAATAAATAAATAAATCTTTAAAAAAAAAAAGAAAGAAAAAGATGACATCACAATTTAAGCACCACACTATTTCTTTTTCTCTCCAAACAACAAAAAAGTATCAGAAACAGTTACTGTTTGGACAGTTGAGGGACATTGATATTTGGAAGCAGGAAAATTTCTACTCGAGTGATGGGGACATAAAGGCAGAGAGGAAGCTCTGATACATCATGGACTCTTAAAGCCAAATGCACACCGGAAGTGTGGGAGGGCTGACACGGAGAAGTGCAGCAGGGGGTAGTGAAGAGTAATTGTGAAGACACTGGAAACCTGATTTGCTTATAGGGAATCAGAAAGAAATCAAAGGAAAGAAACAAATTGAAGATGCTAGATTAAGTTGGAAAAATTACATTGGTTCCCAGGAGTCAGGGAGAGCTGATTAGGTGAATAGATCTATGGGGTAATGAGGAGGGGAACACCCTCCAGGAGCCAGAGCCTTAGCTCTCACCCTGCAGTCCTGTAATACCCACCCTTGTCAATCAGAGGTGGTGTTTTGAACTGGTATGATGTCATATTTGAGCATAAAAACATTTTGATTGGCAGGTTATTCTGAAAAGTTCATATGAATATGTATAATTTTCAGAGCACAAAAAACTCTAAGATATTATGAGTCTTGTACATAATTACCTTTAAATGAAACTGTAGCACTCAAAATAATTTCACTGTGATGTTCTTTTGGATTTCAATAATGCTGCATGTGGATTTGGTTTTTACATGAGACATAATAGAAACCTATCTGCAATGGAATAAATATAATAGTAGCATATAAAATGTATGTCAATGGCTATATTTCCACATGCCTGTCATAAGTCTCTAAATCAGAGGTAGTTCATTTTCAACTGGAAGAAGAAAATACATTCAGATATGCCTTTTCGAGTAGGGAGTAAATGTGCTCCTACCATATTATTTTCTTTATTATGCCTTTGGAACTCTTAAGGGCTGTGGTTTTTACACTTTTAGTCAGAACTTATTTCAGTGGCCTCCCGTGCTAAACCAAAAGTCAATACATGATTAATTTTCTCAACCCCTTTTACAAAAGTATATTAAAGGAAACTGAAAACAATGTAAGTATATTCATTTCTAAGAAGTGTTAATGAGAGACTCTTCCTGACAGAAATACTGGCCCTATGATCACATTCCTTGCACGCTGACAGCCCCTTCAGCCTGGTCATCCAGAAGCTCTAGAAATTGTTCCAACACTTAACGCCATTGCTGAGAAGGTAGCGCCACTCTTCTTCCCTTACTTCTCATTCCACTGCTGTCTGAGACGATACTCCCTACCACACCCCCGGACTACAGCACTTTTGATTTTGTTTGGGGTCATTGGTGGTGCTGGAAGATGAACAATTTATGCTCAACACTGCCCTTGCAAGGTCCAGTCTCTTCCTTTCCCTGGGTCCATTTTCTAAGAACTCTTCTTTCAATCTGTTAGTTTCTAGATAAACTGAGTCTAATTTTACTCTGAAATGCAGGTGAATTATATTTCAGATCTTTGTATACCTGAAGAGACATAATTAGCATTTAAGTGAAATTTGCATAGACAGATGAAATATTCTGCCTTCTGAGACCTTATGGAAATCCTCCCTATTAATAGCCAGATTAGATGGAAGACATGTGTTTTTTGTTTTGTTTTTGTTTTGTTTTTGTTTATCATTTCAGCATCTTTCTTCTATCAAGTGGTTAGTTTCTGTCCACGCCAATGAGTAATTTTAAAAAGTCATTATTATCTGTCTTTTCAGGACTAAGGGCATGTGATTTCATGAACAACAACAATAAGGGATTACCTCACTTTTCTGGAAAGATTAAGACCATAGGAAAATACAGCACTATTAAACTGCATGCTTTTTTAAAAATTTCCTTATTAAATACAGTGAACAATTAATTACTATATATGTCTTTCTCATATTTTTTAATATCACCAGGGTCCATGAATGTCAAGACCACAAGAAGCTACTTTAATCTCAGTTTATGATAGGCTAAAATGAGAAGGTTTCTGAATGGATGTACATTAAGGATGAAATATGCATTTTGTGACCTGAATCTCCAGGCTCCACCTGGTTCAGTCTTCACCCATGTCTCATTTGAAGAATAACAACTAGAAATAAAAATAATAAATTTTATTTGACTAGCTCAAGGCAGAGGGATGGAGATTTAATATAAAACTCTATCACCATTTCTCAAGATCTTCCTTTTCCCATTCCTCCTGATCTCAAATAGCCCAGAGCCACTCTTCATAATTCACTTTTACTTCCATGGCAAAATGATCTTCCACATGCAAGCCCTCCTGAAATTTTTTCTCTTTCTGCCAGTCCTCACCACC
This sequence comes from Enhydra lutris kenyoni, assembly GCF_002288905.1. NCBI lineage: Eukaryota > Metazoa > Chordata > Mammalia > Carnivora > Mustelidae > Enhydra > Enhydra lutris. The sequence goes on along the minus strand of NW_019154087.1, from coordinate 55,105,118 downwards.
TGTATTCTTTCTTTTTTGTTATTTTTATTAGGTAGATCAAATTAACATCTCTGGTTGCTTTTTTCCCCCCTAATATTTCTCTGATATTTATCCACTAATCAAAATTCTCAAAAAAATCGGGCCCAGAAATTGACTCAGAAAGGAAATATCTTTGCTCCTTTTAAATTGGGCCAAGAGGAAAAATTATGAATACTCATAATTAACATAAAGGTTTTTATTCTGTTTTGTATGCATTAACACACATATGCCAAAATGCATTTCAGAAGCCATTATTATGTTTCTGTAGTTTCAGTACCAACTATAAGAAATACATTCTCACATTGTATTAATGAACTTTCTAAATTAACTAAAGTGTGGATTTAATCTACAATTTTAACAAGAATTAAACTTCAACATCAGCTAATGATAAACCTTAAGAAACTACATAGAATTTTTATCATTATCTGAAATTTGAGGGAGGTGCCTTATGAATGTAAATGCTAAAAAATATGTCTATAATGTTTCTAATATGTGTTAACAAGTTGGTCTTTGCTTAGATATACCCTAAAAAAGTGAAATGGATATCAGAGACATTGAGTTATTTATACGGCTCATCGGAAAAATAAATAATAATAGTAATAGTGTTAATAATTTGCCAAATACTTATTTTATAGCAGTTTTTGTTTTGTTTTGTTTTGTTTTGTTTTTGGTGGGAGATTTAAATGCATTATCTCATTTTATTCTGTGAGATTTACAGGGATAAAATAACTTTTCTCTTGTTATAGAGCTAGCAAAATGCAGAGCTAGAATTCAAACCCCATTTATAATCTTCAGTTAAGTTTATTGTGAGTGAATAACTGCCCCTTGCAGCCATCCCTTGCAAAACACCCCCATTGTTGTGTGTGTTTTCCAGCTCCTGAGCATTGCCTCCATTCCTTGGCTCTCAGCACCTTCCTCCATCTTCAAAGCCAACAGCATAGCATTTGCAAATCAGTCTTTTCCCTCAGCCTCTCTCTTTCCCTCTCTCTCTTTCACCTTGCTTCCAGATCACATCTCTTTCACTGACCCCCCCTTCTCTCTCCCATGAGGACTCTTTTGATTATATTGGCCCAACAAAATAATCCAGAATAATCTCACCACCACAGAATCCTTGAATGAATCACATATGCAAAGTTCTTTTTGGCTTGTATGGTAACATATTTACAGGGGTTGGGGATTTGGGTATAGACATCTTCAGGGGACCACTATTCTACCGTGGTGGCTTTCCTTTCACAATGATTAAATTGGAGGTAAACCTGTTACTTTTAGTAACATTGTAATCATTTGAAAGATATTGTGGGAATATATTTACTGTTATTTGCCTCTATACAATCCAGTGTAAAAAAGCAGAATCTCACTTTTATTCTTTAACAGCCACTAACAACAATGGAATATTCTTCTTTCATGTATTCTCACATTGTGTTTCATCAGTACTTTTTTTTTTTTTTTTTTTTTGAGAATGAGAAAAGAAAGCCATTGCCTTAATTTTATTTTGGTTGTGACTAAATGAGAATAATAGAAGCACACTTTTTTTTTTTTTTTTTTTTTGAGAGAGAGAGCACACAAGGGGAGAGGAGCAGAGGGAGAGAGAGAATTTTAAGTAGGCTCCACACTCAGGTCGGAGACAAACAGAGGCCTCCATCTCATGAGTTTAAGGTCATGATCTGAGCTCAAATCAAGAGTCAGACACTTAATTGACTGAGCCACCTAGGCACCCCTAGGAGCAAAATTTTAGAGCGATGTTTGACAATACCTCTATTCAGAGAGGCACCTTAACTATGTTTGAGGATAAGAGTGTGAAATACCAGCTCCTTTAGATAAAATGCCTGCAACATTTAAATCAGAACAAGCTAGAGAAATGGACGAGTAAATTGTGGACATCTGTATGAGAAATTGTAGGAAAAATTTCATGGTGTAAATTAAATTAGTCGAGAAAACAAATACCATTTATGTCATTTTTTTTCTATGTGATAATGGAAAGCCACAAGTTAGAATACTTAATTTGTAATCACATTAAGTTCTGAAATCAGTGATTCTGATTCCTAGCAACACTAGACCTACAAAACCAGTGCAATTCAAATGGAACTATTTTAGAGTTTCTTTGGACTGATTATTTTTCTAGGAATTCTCTTGTCATAATGTGGCTGTGAACACATTTTTCCATTCTTCAGTCACTATCTTGTCTAGTGCAAAAGGATGTTGATTGAGAGCCCAGGCAGTGTTTTACAGGAGTGAGGTTCAGAGGCCTACAAATCAGACAGAAATCTTTCTTTGCATGTGGGATTGAATTTCACAGCTAGTACTCGGTAGAACTATGAATCAAGAATATCTCAAGTGGAATATATACTTGTGGGAATCACAGGGTTTCCATCAGAGTTGCTATTTAGGAAAGAAAAACCGAACTTAAAACTTAACCATTAAGGAAATATATCTATTAATTACTTATCATATTTTTATTTGCTAAGCATATGCAACTATTTAATAATTATTGACTTCAGCAGTCCCTATGAAACAGCATGCCTCCTAGTTATTTTTCCAGAAATGGAAAGTCATAGTAAGCAAATTATTGAAGATCATATGTCAATGGCACAGTAGGAACTGACCTGCCAGCTGAGTTTTCAATATATGACCTGGCAGACTTGTTCTGGTGGTCAATGACAAATTTCTCCCAGGCCTCCAAAAACATTCAATGAATTTCGGATTCCTCCAGGCATAATATTCATCCATCCATCAGATCATTTCAGCTGCCACCTAAAAGTCTCAAACAATAATCTAAATGAAAGAGTCACAACAGTTTAGTCTTCTTATGGATATAGATTAGCTCATATTACCCTATTTACCAAAATGAAATTTTTACTATGCTCCTTTGTCACTTAAGATAGAACAGAGCAGGGCTGCCTGGGTGGTTCAGTCAGTTAAGTGTCTGTTTCTGCTCAGTTCATGATCTCAGGTCCTGGGATTAAGCCCTAAATCAGGCTCTCTTCTCAGTGGGGAGCCTGCTTGTCCCCCTACCTCTTCCTGCCATTCTGCCTGCTTGTGCTCTCCCTCTCTGTCAAATATATTTTTTAAAAAATCTTTAAAAAAAAAAAAAAGGACAGAGCATTCAGAATATCTGAAATTTTGGCCATAAGCATTCATTTTACAAAAATGAAGAAAAACATTAGTGAATATTAAATAGATTAGATATCCTCTTTATCAATACAAGCCAGCTATTGGTCATTGAAAAAGTTAATTAAAAAACCAAAATTATATAAATACATGTTTATTTACTAAGTTTTAGATGACACACATCCTTTGAATAGGGAACCAGTAATTGGACTTATTTGCTATCTTGAGATCACTTACAATTTGTAATTCTAGTTTATTTAAATTGAATTAAGAGTTAAAAGACTAATTTTAAAAAATAAAACCCTGAAATCCAAGTTCTTCTATATATTAACATTATTTAATACATTCTTTATATTTTCTTTATGTGCACCTTATTCAACAATTTTTTTTTAGATTTTATTTATTATGTATTTGACAGACAGCGATCACAAATAGGCAGAGAGGCAGGCAGAGAGAGAGGAAGGGAAGCAGGCTCGCTGCCATGCAGAGAGCCTGATGCAGGGTCTCGATCCCAGGACTCTGGGATCATGACCCGAGCTGAAGGCAGAGGCTTTAACCCACTGAGCCACCCAGGCACCCCTCAACAGTATTTTTATAACTATTGACTAACCTTTTTCTATAGTTCCAAAATTACAGCATGCTTTTCACATAAGCATCTCTTTTTTTAATAACAGTAAATTCATTTGTGTAACACTTAATTAAATGATGTGATTGATGCTACCTTAAAATAACTACCTTTCTGCAAAATCACTTTTTTTCTGTATATGCAAGGCTATATTTTCAAATTTCCCTTCTTAGGTAAAGATAATCGTGTAAACAGGAATGTGAGAAAAAGTGTGCTCTGGCCTGTTAATCCTCCCAGAAACTGGCTCCATATCCTATTTCACTTCTTGCAGACTCTACGATAATTACTAGAGCAATTTTCAAAGCCAGATACTGAAAACAGAATATCTTCTCTCTTTGCCCAGGTCCCCAAAACCTAACGGCTAAGTACTATTAAAGTACTATTAGTATCAATTGGGACTGTCCACCCTAGAAAGTGAGGAACAAACTTCTGCCAGTTTGAACCACTTTATTTTTATCAATCATAATACAGAAATTAGTGTCTTGAGTTGAGGTGCTTCAATCACACCCATTTAAAACAGGCATCATTAAGGTGGTGGTCATGCAGTACGCTGAAAGCTACAAGCAAACAGACACTACAAACCGGAAAGCTATAAGCTGTGTTTTATCAGAGCAAAGGATTTGGCGAAACTAGACTATATACTATCTAGAAAGATATACCAAGTGCCAACCAAGTCCAGTGTTCCAGGAGAAATAGTTGGAAAAAGAGGTAGAATATTAATGTGCGTTGGCTGCCGCTCCATGCTGTGAACAAGCTATTACAAGAAACAGACCAGCTTTGCCTGGTTTGCAGGCAAACAAAAAGATTAGAGAAAATTAATAAATACAGAGCCAAGAAGTTTCAGAAAAACCAATAGCTCCTGTATCTCAAATAAGGGAAGTTGTTGTACAAAACTCTTTTAAGTGCCCTCTTCACAATGTGATATTTTCCTACCATTTTCCTACAAGGAAGGGTCCCAACCTTTCAAAACTGAAAACAAAAATTTTAAAAAGTCTATATTCCCCACCTCTTTTGTAACTGGGGTGAAGACTAATGATTCAGGGTCAGAGCTTGCATTAAATAAAGGAAATCCCCCAAGAGACAAAATTTAAGGACACACTCACTCTCAGGTGGTTGCCCTACCTACACATGACTCTGAGAGCAAATGCCCCCTTCAGATTTTTTTTTAATTTATTATTTTATTATTACTTTTACAATTTTTAAAGAATTAACATAATTTATTATTTGTTTCAGGGGTACAGGTCTGTGAATCATCAGTCTTAAACAATTCACAGCACTTACCATAGCACATACCCTCCCCAGTATCCCATCACCAAGGCTCCCCTTCCCTCCCACCTTCCTCCTATCCAGCAACCCTCATTTTGATTCCAGAGATTAAGAGTTTGTTATGGTTTGTCTCCTTTCCCTTTCCCATCTTGTTACATTTATCCCTCCCTTCCCACCACAACCCCCCTGCCCTGCCTCTTAAGGTCCTCATATCAGAGAGATGATCTGATAATCCTCTTTCTCTGATTGACTTATTTCACTTAGCATAACACTATCTAGTTCCATCCACATCATTGCAAATGGCAAGCTTTCGTGGGTTTTTGTTTTGTTTTTTTGTTTTTTTTAATGGCTGCATAGTATTCCTTATCCATTCATCTGTTGATGGACATCTAGGTTATTTCCATAGTTCGGCTATTATGGACATTGTTGCTATAAACATTGAGGTACATGTGCCCCTTCGGGTTACTACATTTGTATCTTTAGGGTAAATACCCAGTAGTACAACTGCTGGGTCATAGAGGAGCTCTATTTTCAACTTTTTGAGGAACCTCCATGCTGTTTTCCAGAGTGGCTGTACCAGCTGGAATTCCTACCAACAGTGTAAGAGGGTTCCTCTTTCTCCACATCTTCGTGACTTGCTAATTTTAGCCATTCTGACTGGTATGAGGCAGTTTTGATTTGTATTTCCCTGATGCCGAGTGATGTAGAGCACTTTTTCACGTATCTGTTGGCCATTTGGATGTCTTCTTTGCAGAAATGTCTGTTCATGTCTTCTGCCCATTTCTTGATTGGATTATTTGTTCTTTGGGGGTTGAGTTTGATAAGTTCTTTATAGATTTTGGATACTAGTACGTTATCTGATGTGCCATTTGTGAATCTCTTCTCCCATTCTGTCGATTGTCTTTTGGTTTTGTTGACTGTTTCCTTCACTGTGCAAAAGCTTTTGGTCTTGATGAAGTCCCAATAATTTATTTTTGCCATTGATTCCCTTACTTTTGGTGATGTTTCTAGGAAGAAGTTGCTGCAGCTGAGGTCAAAGAGGTTGCTGCCTGTGTCCTCCTCTAGGATTTTGATGGATTCCTGTCTCACATGGAGGTCCTTCATCCATTTGGAGTGTATTTTTGTGTGTGGTGTGAAGAAATGGTCCAATTTCATTCTTCTACATGTGGCTGTCCAATTTACCATACACCATTTCTTGAAGAGACTCTTTTTTCCATTGGACATTCTTTCCTGCTTTTTTGAAGATTAGATGACCATAGAGTTGAGGGTCTATTTCTGGGTTCTCTATTCTGTTCCATTGATCTATGTGTCTGTTTTTGAGCCAATAATCATACTGTCTTAATGATTACAGCTTTGCAATAGAGCTTTAAGTCCGGAATTGTGATGTCACCAACTTTGGCTTTCTTTTTCAACGTTCCTCTGTCTATTGGGGTCCTTTCTGGTTCCATATAAATTTTAGGATTATTTGTTCCATTTCTTTGAAAAAAGTTGATGGTATTTGATATGGATTGCATCAAATGTGTAGATTGCTCTAGGTAGCATAGACATTTTCACAATAGTTTCCTTCCTATCCAAGAGCATAGAACATTTTTCCATTTCTTGTGTCTTCCTCAATTTCTTTCATGAGTACTCTGTAGTTTTCTGAGTATAGATTCTTTGCCTCTTTGATTGAGTTTATTCCTAGGTATCTTATGATTTTGGGTACAATTGTAAGAGGGTTTCACTTCTTAATTTCTCTTTTTTCTGTCTTGTTGTTGGTGTATAGACATGCAACTGATTTCTGTGCATTAACTTTATGAATTCCTCTATGAGTTCTAGCAGTTTTGGAGTGGAGTCTTTTGGGTTATCCACATAAAGTATCATATCATCTGCAAAGAGTGAGAGTTTGACTTCTTCTTTGCCAATTTGGATGCCTTTTATTTGTTTTTGTTGTCTGATTGCTGAGGCTAGGACTTCTAATACGTTGAATAGCAGTGGTGATAATGGATAACCCTGCCAGGTTCCTGACCTTAGGGGAAAAGCTCTCAGTTTTTGTCCATTGAGAGTGATATTTGCTGTGAGTTTTTCAGAGACAGCTTTGATGATATTGAGATATGTACCCTCTCTCCCTACTCTTTGAAGAGTTTTGATCAAGAAAGGATGCTATACTTTGTCAAATGCTTTTTTAGCATCTACTGAGAGTGTCATATGGTTCTTGTTCTTTCTTTTATTAATGTATTGTATCACATTGATTGATTTGAGGATGTTGAACCAACCTTGCAGCCCAGGGATAAATCACACCAGGTCTTGGTGAATAATCCTCTCAATGGACTGTTGGATCCTATTGGCTAGTATTTTGGTGAGAATTTTTGCATCCGTGTTCATCAAGGATATTGATCTGTAATTCTCCTTTTTGATGGGGTCTTTGTCTAGTGTTGGGATCAAGGTAATGCTGGCCTCATAGATGAGTTTGGGAGTTTTCCTTCCATTTCTATTTTTTGGAACAGTTTCAGAAGAATAGGTATTAATTCTTCTTTAAATGTTTGGTAGAATTCCTCTGGGAAGACATCTGGCCCTGGGCTCTTATTTTTTGGGAGATTTTTGATGACTGCTTCAATCTCCCTACTGGTTATGGGTCTGTTCAGGTTTTCTATTCCTTCCTGGTTCAGTTTTGGTAGTTTATACTTCTCTAGGAATCCATCCATTTCTTCCAGATTGTCAAGTTTGCTGGTGTATAGTTGCTCATTATATGTTCTTATAGTTGTTTGTATTCTTTTTTTTTTTTTTTTTTTTTTGGTGTTGTTTGTGATCTCTCCTCTCTCATTCATGATTTTATTAATTTGGGACCTTTCTCTTTTTGATAAGTCTGGCCAGGGGTTTATCAGTCATATTAATTCTTTCAAAGAACCAGCTCCTATTTTCATTGATTTTTTTCTACTGTTTTTGATTTCTGTTTCATTGATTTCTGCTCTAATCTTTATGATTTCTCTTCTCCTGCTGGGTTTAGGCTTTCCTTGCTGTTCTTTCTCCAGCTCCTTTAGGTGTAGGGTTAGGTTGTGTATTTGAGACCTTTCTTGTTTCTTGAAAAAGGCTTATATTGCTGCATACTTTCCTCTCAGAGCAACTTTTTCTGTGTCCCAATGATTTTGGACAGTTGTGTTTTCATTTTCATTTGCTTCCATGAAATTTTTTAACTCTTTTTTAATTTCCTATTGACCCATTCATTCTTTACTAAGATGCTCTTCAGTCTCCATGTATTTGAGATATTTCCATCTTTCCTCTTGTGGTTGAGTTCTAGTTTCAAAACATTGTGGTCTGAAAATATGCAGAGAATAATCCCAGTTTTTTGGTACCAGGTGAGACCTGATTGGTGACCCAGAATGTGATCTATTTTGGAGAATGCTTCATGTGCACTAGAGAAGAATGAATTCTGTTGCCTTGGGATGGAATGTTCTGAATATATCTGTGATGTCCATCTGGTCCAGTGTGTCATTTAAAGCCTTTATTTCCTTGTTTATCTTTTCCTTAGATGATCTGTTCATTTCATTGAGGTGGGTGTTAAAGTCCCCTACTATTATTGTATTATTGTCAATATGTTCTTTGATTTTGTTATTAATTGGCTTATATAGTTGGCTTCTCCCATATTATGGACATAGATATTTAAAATCATTAGATCTTATTGTTGGACAGACCCTTTAAGTCTGATATAGTGTCCATCCTCATTTCTTTTTATAGTCTCTGGCTTACAATCTTATTGATCTGATGTAAGTATTGCCACTCCAGCTTTCTTTTGATGTCTATTAGTATGGCAAATTGTTTTCCACCACCTCACTTAAAATCTGGAGGTGTTTTTTGATCTAAAATATGTTTCTTGTAGATAGCATATCGATGGATCTTGATTTTTTAATCCATTCTGATAACCATTCTGATATCCATGTGTGTCTTTTGATTCGGGCATTTAACCCATTGACATTCAAGGTAACTATTGAAAGATATGAATTTAGTGCCTTTGTATTGCCTGTAAGGTGACTGTTACTGTATATTGTCTCTGTTCCTTTTTGGTCTATATCACTTTTAGGCTCTCTCTTCGCTTAGAGGACCCCTTTCAATATTTTCTGTAGGGCTGGTTTGGTGTTTGCAAATTCTTTTAATTTTGTTTGTCCTGGAAGCTTTTTATCTCTGCTTCTATTTTCAATGACAGCCTAGCTGGATGTAGTATTCTTGGCTGCAAATTTTTCTCATTTAGTGCCCTCAGTATATCATGTCAGTCTTTTCTGGCCTGCCAGGTCTCTGTTGATAGGTGTAATGCCAATCTAATATTTCTACTGTTGTATGTTACTGACTTCTTGGCCCAAGGTGCTTTCAGGATTTTCTCTTTGTCACTGAGACTTGGAAGTTTTACTATTAGATGACAGGGTGTGGACCTATTTTTATTGATTTTGCGGGGGGTTCTCTGTGTCTCCTGGATTTTGATGCTTGTTCCCTTTGCCATATTAGGGAAATTCTCTATTATAATTCACTCCAATATACCTTCTGCCCCTCTCTCTTTCTTTTTCTTCTGGGATCCCAATTATTCTAATATTGTTTTGTCTTATGATATCACTTATCTCTCAAATTCTCCCCTCATAGTCCAGTACTTGTGTCTCTCTTTTGCTTAACTTCTTTATTCAACATCATTTGGTCTTCTATATCACTAATTCTCTCTTTTGCCTCATTTATCCTAGCAGTAAGAGCCTCCATTTTCATTGCACCTCATTAATAGCTTCTTTGATTTCAACTTGGTTAGATTTTAGTTCTTTTATTTCTCCAGAAAGGAATTCTCTAGTTATCTTCTATTTTTTTAAGCCTGGCTAGCATCTTTATAATCATCATTCTGAACTGTATTTCTGACATCTTACTAATGTCCCTATTGGCTAGGTCCCTAGCCATTGATACTGTGTCTTGTTCTTTTTTTTTTTTTTTTTTCGTGGTGAGTCTCTCCACCTTGTCTTTTATCCAGAGAAGAATAGATGAAGAAGATAACAAAATAGCAAAAGGGTAACAATGACCCCAGAAAAATATACACTAAACAAACCAAAAGAGACCTGAAACTGGGGAGTGAAGGGAGGAAAATATATATATGGATATAGAGATATATCTCTCTATATATATCTCTATACATCTATATATATCTGTATATATATATATATATATATATATATATATATATATATTTGTGGATACATAGAGATATGTATATATTAAACTGGTGAATAGAACAGAGACACACACTTGATTTTGGTTGTATTTTGGTCTGTTAGAAGTAACTGCCTCCCAAAATTAAAAAAAAAAACAAACATATGTATATACAAAAATAAGGGTAAATATAATGGAGGGATGGAATATGACTATAAAGATGAAAATTTAAAAAGATTTTTTAAAAGGAATTGATAAGAAGTTGGTTGAAAAAAGAAAAAAAAAGATAATGTGTTTGGGCTGGAGAGTAGAACAAAGCCATATGCTAGATTTAGGGTATATTTTGATCTGTTAGAAAAAACTGTATCCCAAAATTTTAAAGAAAGAAAAACCTATATGCACACAAAAAATAACGTTTAATACAGTGAAGAGATAGAATATGACTGTAACAATGAAAATTTTAAAAAGATTTTTAAAAAGGTATTAATAAGATAAAATAGCTAAGAAAGGTTAAAAATAGGAAAGAGGAAAAAATTTTAATATGAATAAGAAAAAAATAAAATTTAAAATTTTAACTTTGAAGGACTAAAGAATCATGGGGAAAAAGCCATGAATTCTATGTGCTGCATTCCCCCGCTCTGGAGTTCTGTGGTTCTCATGATCGGTGAACTTGGTCTTGGCTGGATGTTCTTGCTGATCTTCTAGGGGAGGGCCCTGTTGTAGTGAGTCTCAAATGTTTTTGCCCGAGGCAGAATTGCACTGCCCTTGCCAGGGGCCATTCTAAGTATTCTGCTCGGGTTAGCTTTCAGTAGCTTTTGTTCCCTGAATGCTTTCTATAGAGCTCTGGAGGATGGGAAGGAAAATGGTGGCCTCCCAGTATCCTGCCTGGAGGAGCCAAGAGCTCAGGGCCCCACTCCTCAGTGCACCCTCAGAAAAAATCATTCAATCCCTCCCATCTCCCTGTTCTCTGGCCACACTCCAAGTTCACCTGGCCTGTGTCCGAGCATTTCTATACCTGGTGAACGGCCCCATTTGGAGTCTCCAAACCCAGCTAATTCCTGCAGTATGTTCTTACACCCTTCCTGCCAGGGGAGCGAGGTGAGTCTCCCTGGATCTTCCGCTTATGGGGTCCCTGCTTGAAAAGTGGTGACCCAGCTGTGCCTGGGCTCATGGTTTAAGGTAACCCCAGGCTGAGAGTCCACTCCTCACCTCTGTCTCTGCAGCCAGGTTCCCCCTCCAATACTGGGGAGCTCTGCCACACTCAGGCACCGTGGTCTTTTTGTGACCCTGTGGGTTCTGAGACCAAATTGTTCCTGCAAGTGTTCCACACACACAATGCCCCACCCACCCACCCACCACCACTTAGACTCTGGAGGAATATTCCTCAGTGGAGCAGACTTCTAAAAGTTCTGATTTTGTGCTCTGCTCTCTCTTACTTGCTGGGGTTGGCCCTTTCTCCTATGGCCTATGTTCCCATATGTCACCTCAGATTCACTTCTCCGTGTGTCCTACCTTCCATAAAGTAGTCGATTTTCTGTTCCTAAAATAGTTGCTCTTCTTCTCTTTGATCTTCTGTTTAGTTTGTAGGTGTTCAGAATGGTTTGACAACTATCTAGCTGAATTCCTGGAACCCAACAAAATGTAGGTTTCCTTTTCCTCTGCCATCTTGCCTTGCCCCCTTCAGTTTTACACCTTAGCTGCTTCCCTTGTCTTATCCCTGGTCCACCCTTGATTGTATCCCTTAGATATGTCCCCTGAGACTTTTGCTTCAGAAGTGACTGTGAGCTAACTGGAAGATATAGTAGATAGAGGTGGTAGTAGAGACGATGTGTCTTCTGAGTACAGCAGGGGGACATGGTTCTCATCTCAGCCTAAGTAATATGGTCTTGGCTCAGGCAAGTCTGCATTTCACTTTTCCTGAAATTATCTCGTGGTTCTAGAAGCTATCTTATAAATGTGGCCAAAAGCTATGATTTTTTTCTGTCCCAAGAATCCTGTGACCTACACAGTATCTTATGTTAAATCTCTCCCTGTTTAAGCTAGATGTAATTGGTTCTGCTGTCTAAAATTTAGAATTCTGGTGGTCAGAAAGTTTGCCTACTTTTGTGATCTTGAAGGTTTCTTTACTCTAAGCTTCAATTTTATTACCTGTGATGGGGTAATAATAATTTGTGCATCATGGGTGTAAGCAAGAAAAAATAAATTTTCCTTTACCCTTTTAAGTTATCAGCTGGGGGCCCCATAACAAATGACAAGTCAACAAGAAAAACCACGAGGGGTGCTTGGGTGGCTCAGTCATTAAGCGTCTGCCTTCAGCTCAGGTATGATCTTAGGGTCCTGGGATCAAGTCCTGCATCGGGCTCCTTGCCCAGTAGGGAGCCTGTTTCTCCCTCTCCCACTGCCCCTGCTTGTGTTCCCTCTCTTGCTGTCTCTCTCTCTGTCAAATAAATAAATAAAACCTTTTTAAAAAGGAAAGAAAGAAAAAAGCATGAAAAGTTATTTAATACAAGTTTTACCTGGCATGAGAGGAAATGCAGACTTGAACAAGTGGTTAAACTGAATTTTATGTGAGGTCTGATGAAGAGTGGAAAGTTGTGAGAAATGTGATAGGATGAAAAAGAGGGTATGAGCTAAGTGTAGTAGCTGGGGCAACAACAATTTGTTCAGATTCTTGTAGGTGGCTTGGAGATAAAGAAGTTCCTTATTCCCCCCCAGGTATAGGTAAAGCACCTCTCACCATAAGGGTTTTATAACCCTCATGAAAAAAAATTAGAGTGTCCTTCCTGCACATGCTGATTCTTAAATCCCTTCAGCTTAAAGTATTTAATATGCCAAAGTGTTTTGTTTGGGGGTAGCGTGTCCTAAATTCCATCCTAGGCTAATTTTGAAAATGAAATATTAACTATATAACAACACGGCACAAGGCACCTAGCAGATAATTGATAGACATTAGTTGTGTTCTGTTAACATCATTTATTGCTTTGGGAATTTAAGTCATCATGCTTCTGATCTTTCTTTATCTCTAAATTGGAATGACCACTGTAATTTCTCTTGTTTTTTGTCCCTGGTTTTGCCTTATGCTATTATTTTAATAATCCAGATCTCTATTCTATCATTTTTCTCCTCATCCAAGTTTCTTATATTGATAGTTAACTGGCAGCTCAGTTCCAATGTGACTCAAATGCTGCACATCCCTTGCAGGCCTGTTGGAGACTGGAATCCTAAATCCTGGTCCTCATATTTCTGCTATTGCTCCCTGATGCCATTAAGTGCTTTCCTGCCTTCATAACATTCCCTTGCATTCATACTCTTCATCCCTGTGAATACACACCTGTTTGCCCATGACTGTTTGTAGGACCTTCCCAATACTGATTCTCTCTTGGTTGCTATATGCTTCCTGTTGTTATGTTGCTGGACATTTTCAACATGCCTTAGGACTTTTTCCATTGCTTATTGGTCAGTATACCCTCAACAACTACCTCATCCCAGTGGGTTTATCTAAGCTTTGAATCAGCGTGCTTGTGTTTTTTTTTTTTTTCCCCTACCCAATTTCCATTTTTTTCAAGGATTGTCATATTATGCTATTCTGTCCTAATTTAGAAGAAAAAGTGTTTTTTTTTTCTCTCCCTTAACTGGGTCAAAAGTAATAGTATTCTTCTGGAAACAATGGAAGGGTGCTTTCCCTAAATGTTTAATAAATATATTCTAGATATTTGAATATACTCACCAAGAAATCATAGTATGATATAAGGGTACCTATTGCATTTAGTGGTTTAATATTAAGGTGAACATCATATAACGAGTTCAGAGGAAAAGATGTATCAGATGTTAGTTGGAACGAAGAGCTGACTTTATCTCATTTTGCCTGTGTAAGAACTGAAGAAAACATTCTGAAATGCCACAGAGTTTCCTCAGATTAATGATAATATGAATATCTTGCCTCTGTAAAGACAGTCTTTGGCTTGGTTCCACCATAAGTAGGTATGAATAATATAAAACTACTCCAAATTTGGACTAATTTTGTCTTTGGCCCTGTTACAGGAAATGTTTTCTTTTTTCTATTATCTCTTCTTCTTTGTATTTTTTTCTCATTTACTCCTACTGCAGGAAAACTTGAACCTTTGTAAGAGGACCTGTGATAATTAATTACACTCAACACAACTCCTACTTAGTATTTCCTTTCCCTACTGATTTAGCAGACATGGATCACTTGCCAACTTCAATCCCACTTTTCACCTGAACTCCTTGGTCACTGGTTTTCTTATCTCACCTGCTCTCCCCAGCATATTAGTCATAACGCCTTTGGTTCCAACTGACAGAACTCCAAGTGATTCAAGATGAAGCATGCTAAAAGCTCCCTCTCTAACCCCCTAAGTAGGTCTCACATGCAGAAAAGTCCAAAGCTATATATGGCTCCCAGCCTGACAGAATCTAGGTCAAGACTCTTCACTTCTTTGAAGTTAACTTTTCCTTATGTCAAAATACCATACCAGTCAAAATTCATATCCTATCACCGTATGGATCCCAGCAGTAAAAGGGTATGTTCTCCTAGGGTTCTGGCAGAAAATTACCAAGGAGGAGCCTGATGTACCTTGCTTCAATCACATCCATTTTCTTAAGCAAGCACTGTGGCCCGGGAAGCGTGCGGCATTCTTACTGGCCAGCCCTGGGTCCCATGGACACTGCTGTAGGAATATGCAGAGAGCTCTTCCAAAATGACATACAATGATTTTTCTCACAGAAGGAATACTTCTGTTATCAGAGGAAAGGAGGTGTGCTTAGAAATCAGAAACAACGATCCACTCATTGACTGCCCCATATCCATGCACACTTTCCAAACATGGTATTCTTAAATGTTCAATTCACATAAGTATTCTTATAAAATCAAAACCATAATATCTCACTTTTTAAAAAAAGATTTTATTTATTTATTTGAAAGACAGAGATCACAAGTAGGCAGAGAGGCAGTCAGAGAGAGACAGAGAAGCAGGCTCCCCACAGAGCAGAGAGCCCGATGTGGGGCTCGATCCCAGGACCCTGAGATCATGACCTGAGCCGAAGGCAGAGACTTAACCCACTGAGTAAGACACCCAGGCGCCCCAATATCTCACTTTTTAATGGAAATTCTTTTCTCCTACTGCCTTCACCTTCAAGTTCAGGACTGTTAGATTGTGAGCCTTCCTAAATGATATAGCTCCAGAGTGTCTTCTCATGAACAGAGAACCTGTGTCTAATATTGAAAATATGGATAACAAGACATCCAGATTATAATGATGGAAGTTTTAAAAGGAATAACATAAATTTTTAACTTCCACTTTAGAAAAAAAAGAAAAGGGGGAAATGAAATATAATATGTCCCAGTGGGCGAGATAACAAGGATTCCTGCCCTGGCAAAGAATGATTTCATTGGTGAGTTAGTTTGACAGCCTTCCCTGCTGGGATCTAAGAATGTCTTTCTTGTTTAATGTCATGATCACTTTAGAGAAGTTTCCCTTTCTTAGGGCTATGCAATTCACTTTCTAAAGATGTGGCTTTGGAATTCTGGGGGCTTGCCTTCAGTTTTATTTATTTTTTACAGATTTTATTTATTCATTTGAGAAAGAAAAAGAACAAGTAGGGAGAGAGGCAGAGAGCGAGGGGAAGCAGACCCCTACTGATACAGGGCTTCATATCAGGATCCCAAGATCATTACCTAAGCTGAAGGCAGATGCTTAACTGACTGAGCCACCCAGACACCCCTGCCTTAA
>NW_019154087.1:55014367-55089100 GCF_002288905.1 Enhydra lutris kenyoni | reverse complement strand
CTGCCTTAAGTTTTAAAAAACCATAGGTTCTTCTTTGTCAAGCTTTGGACAAAAATAATGTCAGTAAGTTTTAGGCACAAAACAGTATCACTAAGACCATGCTTGTATCATGGAGATTTGATTACTACCCCATTGACTAAACAAAATTGAAAATACCATTTTTGCCTAAACTCACTGATATAATTTTTCAATAATGAAACACATCTTAAGAACAAAAAAAAATTTTTGTAGAACACTCACTCTCTTCACTGTGTGAGAAAGATTATGGCCAAATACCCAAGTCAACTCTTCAATGACTAGATCTTGTTACAGAAAGAATCTTTTAGAGAGTGAGGTGAGTGCCTCCTAGTAGGTGAATTATATAGGCATCCATTGGTCCATTCTGATATTTTGCCAGTTATTTAAAGCTAAGTATGTTAAAATCTTTCTTTTATGATGAGAAATGAAGTCTAAAAAAGGATAAATAGTTTTCCCAGGGAATCAATGGCAGATTTCAAACTTTATCAATGCAGTACCTCTGACTCCATAATCTGACCAGCTAACTTTTCACTATTCTGCTCACATTAGCAGATTGTAGTCGGTTCAACTTCCAGAGGGTCATATTTCAGTGGAGGAAAATTTTCAGAACCTTAATAATATCTCTTCCTCTTTCAGACTAAGCACTGAAAACTTGTAAGTCCTGGGAGATGCAAGATCAAGACACTAAGACACTGTTCAGCATCAAAACACTTTTTGAGTGTCTAATATGTGCTAATCAGATTCTAGGTGCCTAGACAAAATTCATGCCTCATGTATCTTCTATTGTAGCTATTTTTCCTTCTGCATCCTAAGAAAGCAAAAGCAAACATTGTAGAGCACTCCTCCTATATTCTGTATGTATGAACAAAGATTATGAGCATAGGACAGATTCTGAAATAATTCCTTCAGGACCCATTATCAGGAGTAAATTTTGGTTGTAAGTACATCTAAAGATTTGAAATGTATATAAGTTTGTTTGCAAACTGGTACTTAGAATCTAATAATGTGTCTCCGTATTTGTGAATAAGAGTGAAATACTGCTGGCAAAGGAAATCGGAGAGGGAGAAGCGGACTGATCTACTTGCATGCTGTAATGTCCAGAAAAATGACCTCAGATTTGGCATTTTCTCTAGTCTGACCTTTTCTCTAGTCTGACCTTTTCCCATTCAGAGCAAAATGGCCACAGAGCTGATTGATAAAGTGGGGAAACCATTGTTTCAGGGTGCAGAGAAAGAAAGCAGCTTTCCAGTTCTTTTTATGAAGACAACAGAACACTTCAGAAAAATAATACCTTTGAAAAGATTGTCATTGGTAGAGTGGATCCAGTGTTGTTTAAATGTTACAAAGTAAATGCTATAGTCTGTAACTTCTGCTGGGTTTGTAGCTTAATTACACTGAAAAGGTTTTTTTTTTTTTTAAACCATGCTTCATTCTTACATATACATGCTATTAAGAATATTCCTATGTTTATAATCTTTGGTTTGAGGTATTGAATTAACAGAATTAGCAATGTTTCATTGTAACAAGAAGTCAGGTTTCTGAGATCAACTGTTGAAAAGAAACTATCAGTTTTTTGGCAGCCTGGCTTTTTAGACTTCTCACTGAGTTAGATTCTCAAAAAAATGACTTTTGGTTGTTGATTTGATTGTCCTGTTCTTACTTCTGGACAGTATTTATTTTTCAACTTAACTTATAAGAAATTATTAACATACTGTATCCAAAACTTGTGCCCATCTCAAGTATACAAAACTATTAGGGATAGACTAATGAGCCACTGAAGTATTCTCAGTAAATTAATAAACAGAATTTTGGATGGAAAGCACTCTTCAGTCCCAGATGTGACATGGCATAAAAAGAAAAAAAAAGACAAGAAAATGATCTCTCTGGTGTTTTTTACAAATAGTTTAGGTTTAAGGAGAGAATAAGATGTGCAATTCAAAAGCTCTGTGACAAAGTCTAATATTTTATCTATTCAAGACTATAATTCTCAAAGTTGTATTCAGGAGTGAATCCCTAGGCCTTGGGAATTCAGCCACCAGATCCTGTTGCTTGGGTCAAAGATCTGAAGGGGCAGCTGGCAAGTAAAAGTCACTCTTTGGAAACCAAATTCGTACTGCTTTTTTTTTTTTAAATTACTGCATACGTTCAAAATAAATGATATATGAGGACGAATAGTCCCCACACATAGACAAAAGATTTGAGCAGACACTTCACCCATGAAAATATTAAAATGGTAAATATGTATATGAGAAGAAGACACTCAGCATCATTATTCATTAGACCAATACAAATTTAAACCGAAATAGATACCGCTGCGTACCCACTAGAATGGCTAATATTTAAAAGACAGAGAATGCCAAGGGTTAGTGAACATGTGATGCTATAGTTTGGTAGTTTCTTATACAGTTAAACATATATTTACCTTCCAACCCAGCGACTCTAGTCTTAGATAGTTACTCAAGTGAATTAAATATGTGTGCCCATAAAAATGAACTATTGGGATTTCATCAAGTTCAAAAGCTTTTGCACAGCAAAGCAAACAGTTAACAAAACCAAAAGACAACTGACAGAATGTGAGAAGATATTTGCAAATGATATATCAGATAAAGGGCTAGTATCCAAAATCTATAAAGAACTTATCAAACTCAACACCCAAAGAACAAATAATCCAATCAATAAATGGGCAGAGGACATGAGCAGACATTTCTTCAAAGAAGACAGCCAGATGGCCAACAGACACATGAAAAAACGCTCCACATCACTCAGCATCCGGGAAATACAAATCAAAACCACAGTGAGATACCACCTCACACCAGTCAGAATGGCTAAAATTAACAAGTCAGGAAATGACAGATTCTGGCAAGGATGAGGAGAAAGGGGAACCCTCCTACACTGTTGGTGGGAATGCCAGCTGGTATAGCCACTCTGGAAAACAACATGGAGGTTCCTCAAAAAGTTGAAAATGGAGCTCCCCTATGACCCAGCAGTCGCACCACTGGTTATTTACCCTAAATATACAAATGTAGTGATCCGAAGGGGCATGTGCACCTGAATGTGTATAGCAGCAATGTCCACAATAGCCAAACTATGGAAAGAACCTAGATGTCCATCAACAGATGAGTAGATAAAGAAGATGTGGTATATATATACAATAGAATACTATGAAGCCATCAAAAGAAATGAAATCTTTCCATTTGCAATGATGTGGATGGAACTAGAGGGTATTATGTTGAGCGAAATAAGTTAATCAGAGAAAGACAATTATCATATAATCTCTGTGATGTGAGGAATTTGAGAGGCAACATGGGGGGTTTGGGGGGTAGGGAAGGAAAAAATGAAACAAGATGGAATTGGTAGGGAGACAAACCATAAGAGAGTCTTAATCTCACAAAACAAACTGAGGGTTGCCGCAGGGAAAGGGGTAAGGAGAGGGTGGTTGGGTTATGGACATTGGGGAAGGTATGTGCTATGGTGAGTGCTGTGAAGTGTGTAAGCCTGAAGATTCACAGACCTGTACCCCTGGGGCAAATAATACATTATATGTTAATTTTAAAAAATGTGTACCCATAAAACACGTATTGAAATATTTGTGACAGCTTTATTTACATCATCCAAATTCTGAAACAATGTAAATGTTCATCAACTGGTAAGCAGATAAGCAAATTATGGTATAGTCATGTGGAATCCTGGTTACCAATAATAAAAAGGTATGAACTGAAATATACAACAACACAGATGAGCCTCACAAACACTATGCTAAGTGAAAGAAGCCAGACACACGAGTACACACTTTATAATTCTACTGATAATACATTCTCAAAAAGGCAAAACTACAGTGATAAAAAGCAGCTCAGTGGTTGTCAATACCCACTAAATTGGGTGGGAGGGGATTGACTGCAAACAGATAGTAGGAAATTTTTTGAGCTGATGTAAATTTTCTGAATTATTACTATGGTAGTCAGTAGCTCAACCATGTACGTTTGTCAAAACTCATCAAACTGAACATTTTAAGTTGGTTAATTTTACTGTATATAAATTATGCCTCAAAAATGACAGAAAAACAATATAAAATATGAAGGAGGAAAGCAGTAAGTAAAAGTAACATCACTTGCTTGAATAATATTACCTCTTGTAACCAAGAGGTACTCCTGAACATTTTTCAGAAAATGAAAATACAAATCTGCCAAATCAAACAGATAATTTCCAAATAAAATTGATGGTCTCTGCTGATTCCAAGTTCTTGGTTTTTCAGTATTTATTACTATGGTATTAAGAAAATAATTTTTATATGAATCAATTGTAAATAACCCATATCATTTTCCCCAATGAATATTTAATATGTTACAATAGAATTATGAAGCATAACCCAAAACATTCACAAAAGCCATAAAAGACTTTAAAATAATGTAATGCAGACATCAGAGAGAAAATAGATATATAACTTCATGCTATGTTTTTAATTTATGGATACATCTATTCCTCATAAAAAAAGAATGAGTGAAATCGTCCGTCAATATCAAAAGAAAATCTCTTTTTGTGGA
This sequence comes from Enhydra lutris kenyoni, assembly GCF_002288905.1. Classification (NCBI taxonomy): domain Eukaryota; kingdom Metazoa; phylum Chordata; class Mammalia; order Carnivora; family Mustelidae; genus Enhydra; species Enhydra lutris. The sequence goes on along the minus strand of NW_019154087.1, from coordinate 55,084,541 downwards.
GTTTATATTCTCAGTAAATTCCAACTGCAGAGCTACCTTTTGAAAGACCCATTCATCTTCAGAGAAGGCACAACCTTATCATCAGGGAGATTAGCATACAACTTAGACATGATTCATTGACCAAAGCTTCTGAGAAGGCAGTGTCTTGACCCAGATGCAGATAATCATAAAACCCTCTGACTTGAATCGCAGAGATTGAAAGTCTGTGTATTTTCTCTTTAAATATGAATTACAAATGATTTCCTTCACAAAGAGTTTGAATTAACAAGCAAAAGAGGTTAGAGTGAAAGAGTGGGTGAAGAAAGCACAACAGCAATGGATCTTTAAGGCAGAGACATTGCCACGGATTGTTCTATACTCTCAGAACTAGTTATTTGGCTACATGTTAATAGAAGATCTTTTTAGATATTCTCAATCATGCGACCAGGAATAATCCCTCTACAGTGGTGATGACTTTGACAAGATTTGTCCATATTTCCATATATTGTCTGACTTATATAATTTTAACAGAAAATAATCTGAATATCTTCTGCAAATAAGTTTTGGAGATATGGAAATACATGACAAAATCCTCCTATGAATGGATAGTCTAGTAAGGAAGAAGATATGAAAATAATCAAGTATTACACAAAACAAAGTGCATTAAACACTTGAATAAAAACTAAATGCTATTGGAATATTTGAGCTTTTTTTGGATGCACATTTTAAGACTTTTCTTCTTTTACCATAGGTTACATTGGTAAGTCCCAATTACCTAAATAATAACAAAATATTGAATGAGAGGGGAAATAAGAAGGGATGGATGCCAGAAGATGGCAGATCTGGATTTGAACACAGGTTCTAAACCTTATTAACTTAGCAACTTTGTGCAAGTTATTTATTGTTCTCTGAGCCATACTTTCCTTATTTATAGAAGTTATGTAATTATATCATCTTATGGGTGTTTGTAGTAATTCAAAGACAATGTATGCAAGGGTTGAGAAAAATGTCTGACTTGTAGTAGGGTCTAAACAAATGCTAGTTTGCTTTTTTCTCCTCTTCCTCCCATGCCATTTCAGGTCCATGGTCTATTTAGCAGACTCTTCTTGCCAGAAATGTAGCCTAAAGCTTCACTCCTTCCAGGAAATTGTTAGCTATGTTGCCAGGGCATTTTCTCATCTGCCTCCCACGGCATCACTGCATCTACTTGGACCACCTGTAGGTGCTGATAGCATTTCAAACCATGGGCAGACTCTTCTCCCTTTCTCTTCTTGATCATCCATCGAAAGCTGCTCTAAATGACCCTACATTCCTCATTTCCTCCTTCTTTCCCTCTTTTCCTCTCTAGTCAGCTCAGAAAGATTTGTTCACCATCTTCTTCATTCCACTTCTTCCAAACCTGAGTGATTTTCTTAATATCAGTCTTACTTCTGCCCTTAGTATTATATTACAATGCGCGAAGGAGGGCACATGTTGTGATGAGCATTGGGTGTTATACACAACTAATGAATCGTTGAACACTACATCATAAACTAATGATGTACTATATGTTGGCTAATTGAACATAATAAAAACAAAGCAAAACAAAAATAAAAAAATTAAAAAAATGATTTTTAAAAAATGAGGGAATCAAGCCCTTTAATCTGTCACTGAAAATTATATATGCTCTATAAAACCCTCCCCAAACTACAAGTTGGCAGTTCCCTCTTAAGTCTTCCTGAACTGAATTTGAGATGATCAGGACCCAGTCACATAATGCATATTTCTCTTTTGAGGCATAAAATGTTAATAATTCATATATTCATTCAACAATATTCCAATATTGGAATGACTACTACATGACCGGTTCTGTTCCAAGCATAAGGGACATCACTGAACAAAACAAAGTCCTGTTCTTACACAGAGAGGGAGAGACACACAGTGAAGTAACTTACTTACAAACAAGTAAGTAAATGCATAAATAAGTATGATGGGAAAATACAGAGCAAGGTAAGGGAAGAATGATTAAAGGCCTGTTGAAGCTGACACTTGAGGAAAAATCTGAAAGAAATAAGAAAATAAGCCACACTGATATCTGTGGAAGAGAACTCAGGAAAAGAGAAAAACAACACGAAAGCAGAAAAGCAGGAGTTTGAGAGTGACTGGAACTGAGTGAGTCTGGGAAATAAGTGGTAGAGATAGAGCAAAAGCTACCTCCACCCACCTTATAGGAAGCAATAATGATGCTGTTGAAAAAGAGGGAAATTCATTGTGGTTTTTGAATGGAGAAGTGATATAACACAACTTTTCTTTAGGGGGGAAAAACTTGAAACAGGCGTTAGATACAAATTCCAAATCTTCAGCTAGACTATACTAGGGTAGTCCAACCTTTTTGAGGCTCAGTTTCCTCCTTTAGAAAATGGGGATGATAATAATAACTATCTTTTTAAATTGAGAAAATTAAATGAGGACTTAACAGAATGCCTAACATATGGTGAAAACTTTATTGAAAGTACTAAACATTATCTCATTTACATTTGTCAATAATCAGCTTTATTTTTCTCCATTATAATGTTTTTCTTAGGATCACATCTAAATAACTGTGGAAACTGAATAGATGCCAAAAACATTCATTTCCTTGTACTTTAAATACATTACCTTGAGCCAACATAAGCAAAATTAAAAAAAAAAAATTGGATTTAAGTCAAAGCAGCAAAATCAGGTATGAATCTCACTTCTTGTAAGTAGTGACTTGACCCATTTTATATGACTTGAGAGACACCATTTACAGCTTCATGTATTTTTTTTTGTAAATACCTTCATGAGCATATCCTAAGAGAAACAGACATGTAGAATCTTTGTCTTGCTATTTTTTCCTCACTGATTAATTCTCAATCGATGGTCTTTTCTTCAAGACGTTACATAAAATGTCTTAAAACCATTTTTAAGAGTATCATGGCAGAGATTTGAACACAGGGGATAAAAGGGATTACTGTGTATGAAACCATAATTAGCTTGCATTCTTTAAATCCACCTAGATTTTTTTTAATAGAACTCAAGCATAGACTTTTTTTTAATTACACCAAAAGAATACATTAATATAATGTAAACTGCTTAACATTTTCTAAAATTATTATGCAGTAAACAAAAGCCAAATATTAACCTAAAATCAAAGTGAAACAGCATGCCATTAATGTAGAGTCCCTGATATTGAGGAGGGTGCAAAGGCAAGACATAAAGCTTCCCTCTAACTTGGCTGTGAAGCCACCCGCACCAGGGTGAGAAGTGTGAAGGACAAAGAGCAACCTCCCAAGGCTGGTGAACCTGTGAAACGTATGACAGATGAGGTGTCACTCATTGATTTTGTCAGTCTCATACTTCACAATCTCTTACTTCTAATAAAGTGTAAAGGAAGATAAAATCATTTCCCCTCTCTATAGTGTTTGAACGTCATTATCATGAATCTCTCAAGAGAGCCTTCACTAGGAGCCAGGTGGCTGCAGCATTTCCCTCATAGCCCCCGTGGAACATGATGGTGTGTCATCCTGTGGCTTATAAAAATCTCTGAAACAATTCATTAATTATCGTTGCCTTATTTAAATCTTACAACTTAATGTATAAGCCATCCTCTGTACTTGGTATTCGTTTTAATGTGAAAAGGAAACAGTAAGTTAGCGACTTTCCCCTCCACGCATTTGCCTGAGCTGGACATGACCCGGCTCCCTTTTTGAGAAGGTTAGTTCCGGGAGGTCCTCTGCAGCGGGGGCGGCTCTTTCGTAGTCTCCCTGTGAACATCAGGAAACTTCCAGTCTGGGACTGCTCCAGGTTTGTAGAGAGCATCTCTGCTGTTCTGAGGCTTACCCCATCCCCTGCTGGACTCAGCGCCGCCCGGCAACAGGGCTCATTTCTTTCTCTTCAACCTCTCCGCCAGGGCCTGCGGCCGCCATTTTAAAACTGTTTCACTTGCCTTCAAGTTTTGAAACCGGAACCTTCCCGTTCACTTTTAGCAAATTAAACACTCCCTTGACAAATAAAATTCAGGCCCTCAGACCTCCTCTACAGCCCAATTTATATATTTCCCATCACACCGCCCTCCCTCCTTGCCGTTTCTGAAACCACAGGAATTGCCCTACCGCTTGAGGCTCATCATGTCAGTGGCTCTGTGTGGCAGACAGAATTCGAAGATGTCCTCCAAAAGTCCCTGCCTCCCGCATCATTCCTGGGAATGTAAATATATGGGTTTTACTTGCATGATGAAGTTATTTTATGAGCCAGTTGACTTTAAGAAAGGAAAGTTATCTGGGTGGCCCAGCCTAATCACATGAGCCCTTTAAAGCAGTCTTTTCTCTGGCCACTGGCAGAAGAAGTCAGATTTAAAGCATGAGAAGTGTTCAGTGAACTATTGCTGACTTGAAGATAGAGGGGGTCACGTGGCATGGAAAGTGAGTGGCATCTGGAAGCTTGAGAATGACCCCTTGCTGACAGCCTTCAAGTAGCGGGGACCTCTGTCCTAGAACCATGAGTAACTGAACTCTGACAAAAAGAAAGAGCTTGTGAATGTATTTTTCCTGAGCTTCCAGGCAAACCAGGCTGACACCTTGGTTTTAGCCTTGTGATATAGCCTGAGGACCAAACCCCGTCGTTCTTACAGGACTGGGATAATAATGGGTATTTCAAGCTACTAGGCTTGTAACAATTTGTTACACAGAAATAGAAAACTAATACACTCTAGATCAATTCTTATCTCTTTTTAGGAATCTTTTTTCATTAAATTTTTTCCAGTCTTCAGCCTCTCCTTGCTGTAGCTTTCGTCCTGTCATCATTATCGCCAACATCACTACCACCACTTACAATGTGATTGAATATGCTAGACACTATATTTAAACTTTAAATTAATTGTTTCATTTAAAGCTTCACAAAAGCCAGCATTATTATGAAAATGCAGATTGTGAGTCTATAGCTCTGGGCTAGGGCTTGAGATTTTAACAAATTGCCAGGTGATGCCTCTGCTCCTGATCTAAAGCTCTGTTTATAAATACAACTCAAGAACTTCAACTAGAATTTGTAGTTGCATGATTAGTCCTAGTGAAATGGTGCCGTTTTTAAAAGTTGGATAATGGTACTGACTTGACTTGATAGAAGTAGCAGAGTACTGAGTTTGGTATGTCTCAAAACAGAAACTGAGGTGAAATGTGGGAATGTAATCTGAGGAAAATAACCTGATTCCTAAATTCTGTCTCTACCCTTGAGACCAGAACTGCTGGAAATAGTGCCCAAGAAAATGTATTTTTAATAAGCTTCCTTGAATGAATCTTATGTTACTCAAAAGTGGGGTTTTGCAACCTCAACAGTATTGACCTTTGGGACCAGATAATTCTTTTTTGTGGGAGGGTGTACTGTGGATTGTAGAATGTTTAATAATATCCATGGTCTCTACTTCCTAGATGCCAGTAGCACCTTCCTGCAGAGTTGTAACAACAAAAAATGCCTTCAGGTATTACCAAAAACCCCTTGGGTAGCCAAAATCTCCCTTGGATGGGAACATCTGCTCTAAAGTTCAAAGATGGATAATTGGGCTTTAGCTAGGAAACAGATACCTGAAAGTGCATAGATTAGTACAGGACTCTGTCACCTTTTTTCTATATAAAAAATACAGTAAATGTATATCCATGCAAATATGATATGAAAATTATAACATAATTTAACTTGCTTAACTAAAAATATCTAGGTAAACACTAATTATTTTATTTCCAAGTTCAACTTTTTTTTCAAACTTCACTTCTTAATTCAGTTTTAAACGTCACCATAATTTGCTATTCAGTTTGTGATATCGTGGTTAATACTCAAACCTTTATAAAAATGAGTAGTTCTACTTTTCAAAGAGACTATAACTGTCTGATAAAAGCTATTGAAAAAAGGATTTAACTTTTTTATCCTCTAAATTTGTCATGAACAATGAGGTACCCTTTCTTTCCAACCCCTCTCCATTTTTTCCCCCCATCAAGTTTATTGGTTCTTTGCTTCTGGCAATTATCTCTGCTGAATAGCACATCACCCTTTTCTCTTCACAAGTAAGACAGATAAATAAAAATCTGATTTTGAAATTTAGCCAGGGTCTTTGTAAATCCCCATCACTATTATGTGAGTGTGTGTAGGTATTTTCAGTGAGGGAAAATTTACTCTGACAACTGAGCTTCTACATTACATACCTTTTTTGAGGCATCTATCTTATGCTGAAGTTTCTTCTTTTTTTTTTTAGATTTTATTTATTTATTTGACAGAGAGATCACAAGTAGGCAGAGAGGCAGGCAGAGAGAGAGGAGGAAGCAGGCTCCCTGCTGAGCAGAGAGCCTGATGCGGGGCTCATCCCCAGGACCTGGGATCATGACCTGATCCAAAGGCAGAGGCTTTAACCCATTGAGCCACCCAGGTGCCCTGCTGAAGTTTATTCTTAAGGAAGTCTTACAACTAAGCCAGTGTATGCCTGTGTGTCTGTGTATAACTTCTACTAGCCATTTTGCCATTCTTAACAGACATAATCCTTTATTTTCCATCTGAGTATTTTAAGCCTTGATGTAAGTTAAAAATCTTTTAAAGCAGGATTTTAAATATGTACACATTGATTCCTTGGCCACTCATCTTTAGTAGTTGGTAATCTAGTTTGTGTGGTATGTGCCATTCTAAGCAATTATGGTGCAGTTATTCATTTAAAAATCAAATCTATCCAAGCCTCTGATAATATCTCAAATCCAGAGGCCATTCTAAAGAAATTATTTACTGAACAGTGACGTGGTAGTTCTGTTAAAGTTGATCTGAACACTGCTCATTCATTCTCCTGCCTGCCACTTTGCTTTTATTTGGGAAAACAAAGAGTGGTATAAGAACATGGTCTTTAGAACAAGACAGACATAGGTTTCATTCTAACTATGTGGCACCACTTTGGCAAATAACTTAAATTCTCTAAATTTCATTTCCTCATTTGTAAGAGGGGATGAAGCAACTCTCAGATTTCTTGTGAAGATTGAGTACAATCAAGCATGTAAAATGCTTAACACAGAGACAAGCCCGAGAAAAGCATTCAATTTATAATATCTATTACATTATTATTTTATTTATCCTAATCTGTTGCCTATTTGTTTTCCTTAATATTAAGAGTAGAAATTACAGGCATGGTTATCTTAGAAGTTTATTTGTTCATTCAAATTAATTCTTAAATATATATATTTAACTTGTAAATTTATATACATAGCTATAAGTCATTTGTTAAAATATTTTTTGTCTGCTTTTTAAAAAGCACAATAGAAGAACTATCTCTGCAATGGTCTATGCTGAGTAAAAACAAGCTTTATTATTATCTGGATATCATTATCTGCATTATCATTATTCAAATGATATGCAATTTAAGATACACATTAGCACTAAATATTTTCAGCATTATTGTAGCCACCAAGGTATCCAGATATTTAGGATATAATGATTTAATATCAGCTGAAGAGTTAATTGCTTAAAGGAAGAGAAAGCTTGGGAAATTTAATCCTATTTCTGTAAGCAGAATGGTTATTGGCTTGAAGTTTTTACTTTACTATGTACTTTGCTATGTATCTGTCAGTCTCAAACCAAAGAAATGAGGCTTAATTTGATTTTATAGAAGGATGAATTTTCAGAAACTCACTACAAAGTGCAAAAGGTTACAGTCAATAGAGTTCCAGTAAACACTGTATTGTGCATGACTCATTCAGTCTTTGAAATTTATTCAGGCTCTTGCAAAACATAATTACCTATGTATTTCCCAAGAAAAGGGGCAGAGATTGCTGAAGCATTGTGTTAATAAAATATTTCAAACTGCTTTTTTCTGACTTTTTGGATTTAGGGCAACTGAATTATTGGTGGATAGCATGTTTCTTGTTTTGTTTTTCCCCCCAAAACTGGAATAAAACGATCCATATTTCTAAGTAATTTAAATTATTATTTATTCATAACATTGTACTTAAGCCAGTTCAAAGTATCTCTGTGCATAACTCATTGAAGCTGTGTTCATAGTGTTCTTTTTTTAATTTCAATTTCAATTTTAATTTTTTATTTAAATTCAATTTAGTTAACATATATTGTATTATTAGTTTCAGGGGTAGAATTTAGTGATTCATCATAATTCCCAGTGATCATTACATCAAGTGCCCTCCTTAATGCCCATCATCCAGTTAGCCCATCTCCGCACCTACCTCCCCTCCAGCAACCCTTGGTTCATTTCCTAGAGTTTAGAATCTCTTATAGTTTGCTTCCCTCTCAATTTTCATCTTATTTTGTTTTTCCCTTCCCTCCTGTATATTCATCTGTCTTGTTTCTTAAATTCCATGTATGAATGAAATCATATGGTATTTGTCTTTCTCTGATGATTTATTTAGCTTAGCATAATCACCTCTAGTTCCATCCACAAAGTTGCAAATGGCAAAATTTCATTCTTTTTGAATGCTGAGTAATATTCCAGTGTGTGTGTGGGTGTGTGTGTGTGTGTGTGTGTGTGTGTGTGTGTGTGTACCACAACTTCTTTATCCATTCATCTGTTGATGGACATTTGGGCTCTTTACATAATTTGGCTATTGTGGACATTGCTGCTATAAACATGGGGGTGGGCATGTGCCCTTTGAATCACTATGTTTGTATCCTTTGGATAAATACCTTAGAGTGCAATTGCTTGGTTGTAGGGTGGTTCTGTTTTTACCTTTTGAGGATACTCTATACTGTTTTTCAGAAAAAAGTAACAAAAGTACAAACTTTTCAATAAAAAGGGAGATTAGCACTCTCTAATGACAATTCTGATTTTCTTCCTAGTTCTTCTATTTTTTATTTCAACTTTATTGAAGTATAATTGATTTATAACATTGTTTTGATTTGGTATACATAAACATTGTCCCCCCAATCCAGTTAATTAACACATTTATCACCTCACTTATTTATCTTTTATATGTGTGTTTGTGTGTATGTGTGTATTTGAGAGAGAGAGAACATTTAAGTTCTACTCTCTTAGCAAATTTCAGTAACACAGTATAGTATTATCAACTGGGGTCACCATGTTTTACATTAGATCATTAGGGCTTTTACGTCTTACGGCTTAAGGATTATGCCCTTTTACCCACCTCTCTGATTTTCTTTTCAGTCTGAGAATATGAGGTAGCTGAAATAGTTTTAAGATATTTTCTAACATAACCAAATTAAGTTTTATTCCATATATTACCTGTCATTTCTCTAAGGATTTCCTGTCTTCTAATCTAGTAAAAAAAGAAAATTAGATAAGACAGGGGCTTCCATGTTTCAACGGTGAGGAACCCATGTGATTTCTTTTCTTTTTTCTTGTGTGAAGAAAAGATTGGGGCTTCCGGAGATCAGTTAATGAAACTCAGATACTTATATCATGTTTATTGGTAAGATTTGGAGTATTATAAAGAGAAAAAAAAGGTTCTATGTCTTTAAAATGATAAAAAAATGATATTTTAAAAAAATCTATCCTATTCTGTTTGCAGAGAGGCAGGTTTGAGAGACTGAAGGCTTGTTGTGATTTAAGAGTCAGTGAAAATTTCCAACCAAGATCTTAAATTGAAAGCAAAGGATGTAAATTTTTAAATAGTGAAATTAAGAAAAATTATAATCCCGAGTGCTTCATGTCAGTATCATCAGAGATTGCATAAGCTCTTAGACGCTTTAGAGAATCTTCCACAAAAATTGAGTCTTAAAATTACATTTTTAATTTTTCCCCTTAGGTCGTTAAATTAAATAGGTTAGCTCATTTTTAAGTTTTTATTGATAAAGAAGTCTGAGAGGTTTTTTTTTTTTGCTTTTTTAATAGATGCACTCTTTCTGGGTAAATCTGGCTATTCTTGTACAGAGAGCCTCAAGCAAAATATTTAAACCACGGGGAAAAAAAATTCCATTTCCTACTTGGTAAGTGGGAATGATGGAAAAGTACAGCTACAGTCATAGGTAGTGGCATTTATAAGTTGCTTAAAATTATTTTAGTGTTTCTTTTAAAAAAGGTTTTCAAGTTACAGTAGGACAAAATGAAATAAAATAAATAAAAGCAAATTTCATGTCAACTGAGGGAACAGGTGAATCATTCATTCGGATAAGCATAGATCAGAGCGTAAAGAGCAGAAATAAGACCAGCATAACATTTGGTGTCGCTGCTGGGTCAAAAATGACAATCTCAGAGCTGAAAACAGTATAGTGTGTACTCTCAGTTGAAAAGTAGGCAGAATGTAATGAATCAGATATTCACAGGTTATACAAAAAGAACTTTGCTCTTCTCCAGATTGCTTTTCCTACCCTAATGGGAATGAGTGGAATTTCTAAGAAAGAAACTATAGACTTAGGCAGATTTCCAACAGTGACAGGCTGTGCACCCTTGGGCAAGATATTTAACTTTCCCACATCTCTGCTCTCTATCCCAAAAAAACACAACAGCATATATTTTGAAGATTTTCATGAAGATTAAATAAGATAATGAAAAAATATATGTTGTAATGCCCTGGCATATAGGGATTATTATTTTTACTACAAATGATAACAATATGCCTCTTGACTTAAGTTATATAATATTAGGAAAATCACAGAGGGAAACTCCTTGTTTTTGTGTTTTGTTCTGTTTTTTAGATATAAGTAAAAGTTGCAACAGTTTTATTGCGGATCCACAAAAATAAAATTCTAATGTTTCATAAAATTAGGGCTCAGAAATAGATTCTGTAATACCAAAGGATTTCTTTTTATTATCAAAAGATAATCCACTAGCTCTGAAAAATGAAGCAAATGTTTAACTGCCTCTTTAATGAAATTTCCTATTATTATATATGTAATTTGTGTCACGTAGTGGTTTTTGTGATTGACTGAGGATTGTAACACATTAACCTGTAAGGAAAATGTTTCCTCTCTTATTTGTGGGAGAGGCATTTTCATCTGTAGCCCGGGCAACAGTGTGGTAGGTTGACCGATAGTGGAATGTGATGGATAGCTACAGGGTGGAAATAAACTGACCTAAGAAGACAGCTTCTTCAAGGACATATGATATGGGCACAGATAAACTAGTTCCTTCTAAGGTGTTGGCATATAGGGATGTAGGGAAGTCAGAAGTGACCCCAGAGTCTAGTGAATATGAATCTAGTCTCTTAGAATTAAGGTCAGTGATTGGTGGGCAAAAATGTGTGCTTAGAAATCAATACATTTACAGTTTATTTCTTCTTAATATCCTGAGGTCAAGAAAAGGGGTTTGGAAAATCATCATTTGTCTCATCTTTGCTAAAATGAGCCAAGCAAAGGATTTTGGGACACTCTTTTGTTTTGTTTCTTTTTCTAGCCTTGTTTGAGTATGTAGTTGTTGCCATGTACAGAGAAGAACATTCCCCTACACTCCTTCTCCAGGAGGGTTCTTGATGGAACGGTATCCATAGAGAAACTATTCTGACATCTGTGCATTGGTAATGGACCTGAAAGTAATGCCCAGCTGCTAAGAAGTACAGCAACATTGTACTATGTAAGAACTATTTTAAAAGAGTACAGGTTTTGATTTTACACCTTTTTCTCTTTAATCACGTCTCACCTGGTCAGACTGAGGGTTTTTTTGGTAATTTTTAAATTTATTATTATTATTATTTTATAAACATATAATATATTTTTATCCCCAGGGGTACAGTTCTGTGAATCACCAGGTTTACACACTTCACAGCACTCACCATAGCACATACCCTCCCCAATGTCCATAACCCCGCCCTCCTTCTCCCAACCCCCCTCCCTACAGCATCCCTCAGTTTGTTTTGTGAGATTAAGAGTCACTTATGGTTTGTCTCCCTCCTGATCCCATCTTGTTTCATTTACTCTTCTCCTACCCCCTTAACCCCCCATGTTGCATCTCCTCACCCTCATATCAGGGAAATCATGTGATAGTTGTCTTTCTCCGATTGACTTCTTTCACTAAGCATGATACCCTCTAGTTCCATCCACGTCGTCGCAAATGGCAAGATTTCATTTCTTTTGATGGCTGCATAGTATTCCATTGTGTATATATATACCACTTCTTCTTTATCCATTCATCTGTTGATGGACATCTAGGTTCTTTCCATAGTTTGGCTATTGTAGACATTGCTGCTATAAACATTTGGGTGCACGTGCCCCTTCGGATCACTACGTTTGTATCTTTAGGGTAAATACCCAGTAGTGCAATTGCTGGGTCATAGGGTAGTTCTATTTTCAACATTTTGAGGAACCTCCATGCTGTTTTCCAGAGTGGTTGCACCAGTTTGCATTCCCACCAACAGTGTAGGAGGGTTCCCCTTTCTCCGCATCCTCGCCAGCATCTGTCATTTCCTGACTTGTTAATTTTAGCCATTCTGACTGGTGTGAGGTGATATCTCATTGTGGTTTTGATTTGTATTTCCCTGATGCCGAGTGATGTGGAGCACTTTTTCATGTGTCTGTTGGCCCTCTGGATGTCTTCTTTGCAGAAATGTCTGTTCATGTCTTCTGCCCATTTCTTGATTGGATTATTTGTTCTTTGGGTGTTGAGTTTGCTAAGTTCTTTATAGATTTTGGACACTAGCCCTTTATCTGATATGTCGTTTGCAAATATCTTCTCCCATTCTGTCAGTTGTCTTTTGGTTTTGTTAACTGTTTCCTTTGCTGTGCAAAAGCTTTTGATCTTGATGAAATCCCAATAGTTCATTTTTGCCCTTGCTTCCCTTGCCTTTGGCGATATTCCTAGGAAGATGTTGCTGCAGCTGAGGTCAAAGAGGTTGCTGCCTGTGTTCTCCTCAAGGATTTTGATGGATTCCTTTCTGACATTGAGGTCCTTCATCCATTTTGAGTCTATTTTCATGTGTGGTGTAAGGAAATGATCCAATTTCATTTTTCTGCATGTGGCTGTCCAATTTTCCCAACACCATTTGTTGAAGAGGCTGTCTTTTTTCCATTGGACATTCTTTCCTGCTTTGTCGAAGATTAGTTGACCACAGAGTTGAGGGTCTATTTCTGGGCTCTCTATTCTGTTCCATTGATCTAGGTGTCTGTTTTTGAGCCAATAACCATACTGTCTTAATGATTACAGCTTTGCAATAGAGCTTTAAGTCCGGAATTGTGATGCCACCAACTTTGGCTTTCTTTTTCAATATTCCTTTGGCTATTCGAGGTCTTTTCTGGTTCCATATAAATTTTAGGATTATTTGTTCCATTTCTTTGAAAAAAATGGATGGTACTTTGATAGGAATTGCATTAAATGTGTAGATTGCTTTAGGTAGCATAGACATTTTCACAATATTTATTCTTCCAATCCAGGAGCATGGAACATTTTTCCATTTCTTTGTGTCTTCCTCAATTTCTTTCATGAGTACTTTATAGTTTCCTGAGTATAGATTCTTAGCCTATTTGGTTAGGTTTATTCCTAGGTATCTTATAGTTTTGGGTGCAATTGTAAATGGGATTGACTCCTTAATTTCTCTTTCTTCTGTCTTGTTGTTGGTGTAGAGAAATGCAACTGATTTCTGTGCACTGATTTTATATCCTGACACTTTACTAAATTCCTGTATGAGTTCTAGCAGTTTTGGAGTGGAGTCTTTTGGGTTTTCCACATATAGTATCATATCATCTGCAAAGAGTGAGAGTTTGACTTCTTTGCCGATTTGAATGCCTTTAATTTATTTTTGTTGTCTGATTGCTGAGGCTAGGACTTCTAGTACTATGTTGAAGAGCAGTGGTGATAATGGATAGCCCTGCCAGGTTCCTGACCTTAGCGGAAAAGCTTTCAGTTTTTCTCCATTGAGAATGATATTTGCGGTGGGTTTTTCATAGATGGCTTTGATAATATTGAGGTATGTGCCCTCTATCCCTACACTTTGAAGAGTTTTGATCAGGAAGGGATGCTGTACTTTGTCAAATGCTTTTTCAGCATCTGTGGAGAGTATCATATGGTTCTTGTTCTTTCTTTTATTAATGTGTTGTATCACATTGATTGATTTGCGGATGTTGAACCAACCTTGCAGCCCTGGAATAAATCCCACTCGGTCGTGATGAATGATCCTTTCAATGTACTGTTGAATCCTATTGGCTAGTATTTTGGCGAGAATTTTTGCATCTGTGTTCATCAAGGATATTGGTCTGTAATTCTCTTTTTTGATGGGATCCTTGTCTGGTTTGGGGATCAAGGTGATGCTGGCCTCATAAAATGAGTGTGGAAGTTTTCCTTCCATTTCTGTTTTTTGGAACAGTTTCAGAAGAATAGGAATTAGTTCTTCTTTAAATGTTTGGTAGAATTCCCCTGGGAAGCAGTCTGGCCCTGGGCTTTTGTTTGTTTGGAGATTTTTGATGACTGCTTCAATCTCCTTACTGGTTATGGGTCTGTTCAGGTTTTCTATTTCTTCCTGGTTCAGTTTGTATGTCTCTAGGAATGCATCCATTTCTTCCAATTGTCAAATTTGTTGGCATAGAGTTTCTCATAGTATGTTCTTATAATTGTCTGTATTTCTTCGGTGTTAGTTGTGATCTCTCCTCTTTCACTCATGATTTTATTTATTTTGGTCCTTTCTCTTTTCTTTTTGATAAGTCTGGCCAGGGATTTATCAATTCTTTCAAAGAACCAGCTCCTAGTTTCGTTGATTTGCTCTATTGTTTTTTGGTTTCTATTTCATTGATTTGTGCTCTGATCTTTATGATTTCTCTTCTCCTGCTGGGTTTAGGCTTGCTTTCTTGTTCTTTCTCCAGCTCCTTTAGGTGTAGGATTAGGTTGTGTATTTGAGACCTTTCTTGTTTCTTGAGAAAGGCTTGTACCGCTATATATTTTCCTCTCAGGACTGCCTTTGTTGTGTCCCACAGATTTTGAACCGTTGTGTTTTCATTATCCTTTGTTTCCATGAATTTTTTCAATTCTTCTTTAATTTCTGGTTGACCCATTCATTCTTCAGAAGGATGCTCTTTAGTCTCCATGTATTTGTGTTCTTTCCAAATTTCCTCGTGATTGAGTTCTAGCTTCAGAGCATTGTGGTCGAAAATATGCAGGGAATGATCCCAGAAATATGATCCCAGAAAATATGCAGGGAATGATCCCAGAACATTTCATTTGGGATGAAATGTTCTGAATATATCTGTGATGTCCATCTGGTCCAGTGTGTCATTTAAGGCCTTTATTTCCTTGTTGATCTTTTGCTTGGATGATTTGTCCATTTCAGTGAAGGGAGTGTTAACGTCCCCTATATTATTGTATTATTGTTGATGTGTTTCTTTGATTTTGTTATTAATTGGTTTATATAGTTGGCTGCTCCCATGTTAGGGGCATAGATATTTAAAATTGTTAGATCTTCTTGTTGGACAGACCCTTTGAGTATGATATAGTGTCCTTCCTCATCTCTTATTATAGTCTTTGGCTTTAAATCTAATTGATCTGATATAAGGACTGCCACCCCAGTTTTCTTCTGATGTCCATTAGCATGGTAAATTGTTTTCCACCCCCTCACTTTAAATCTGGAGGTGTCTTTAGGTCGAAAATGAGTTTCTTATAGGAAACATATTGATGGGTTTTGTTTTTTTATCCATTCTGATACCCTGTGTCATTTGATTGGGACATTTAGCCCACTAACATTCAGGGTAACTATTGAGAGATATGAATTTAGTGCCACTGTATTGCCTGTAAGGTGACTGTTACTGTATATTGTCTCTGTTTCTTTCTGATCTACTACTTTTAGGGTCTCTCTTTGCTTAGAGGACCCCTTTCAATATTTTCTATAGAGTTGGTTTGGTGTTTGCAAATTCTTTCAGTTTTTGTTTGTCCTGGAAGCTTTTTATCTCTCCTTCTATTTTCAATGATAGCCTAGCTGGATATAGTATTCTTGGCTGCATGTTTTTCTCGCTTAGTGTTTTGAATATATCATGCTAGTTCTTTCTGGCCTGCCAGGTCTCTGTGGATAAGTCCACTGTCAATCTAATATTTTTACCATTGTATGTTACAGACTTCTTTTCCTGGGCTGCTTTCAGGATTTTCTCTTTGTCACTAAGACTTGTAAATTTTACTATTAGGTGACAGGGTGTGGACCTATTCTTATTGATTTTGAGGGGGTTTCTCTGCACCTCCTGTATTTTGATGCTTTTTCCCTTTGCCATATTAGGGAAATTCTCTCCAATAATTCTCTCCAATATACCTTCTGCTCCCCTCTCTCTTTCTTCTTCTTCTGCAATCCCAGTTATTCTAATGGTGTTTCATCTTATGGTGTCACTTATCTCTCGAATTCTCCCCTCATGGTCCAGTAGCTGTTTGTCCCTCTTTTGCTCAGCTTCTTTACTCTGTCATTTGGTCTTCTATATCACTAATTCTTTCTTCGGCCTCATTTATCCTAGCAGTAAGAGCCTCCATTTTAGATTGCACCTCATTAATAGCTTTTTTTATTTCAACTTGGTTAGATTTTAGTTCTTTTATTTCTCCAGAAAGGCCTTTTATCTCTCCAGAGAGGATTTCTCCAGTATCTTCTATGCCTTTTTTGAGCCCAGCTAGAACTTTGAGAATCATCATTCTGAACTCTAGATCTGACATATTACCAATGTCTGTATTGATTAGGTCCCTAGCCTTTGGTACTGCCTCTTGTTCTTTTTTTTTGTGGTGAGTTTTTCTGCCTTGTCATTTTGTCCAGATAAGAGTATGTGAAGGAGCAAATAAAATACTAAAAGTGTGGCAAAGACCCCAGGAAAATGCACTTTAACCAAATTAGAAGAGACCCCAAATCGTGGAGGGGAGAAAGGGGATAAAAAGAAGTTCAGAAAAAAAAAAAATTAAAAAAAGAAAAAAAAAATAGATAAACTAGTTAAAAAACGTTAAAAAAGAAAAGGGTAAAAGTTAAAAAAATTTAGCAGAAGAAAAAAATAAATAAAATTTTTTAAAAAATTAAATTAACTGCAAGACTAAAGAATCATGGGGAGAAAGCCATGAGTTCTGTGCTTTGCTTTCTCCTCCTCTGTAATTCTGCTGCTCTCCTTGGTAGGTGAACTTGGTCTTGGCTGGATTTCTTGTTGATCTTCTGGGGGAGGGCCCTGTTGCAGTGATTCTCAAGTGTCTTTGCCCAAGGCAGAATTGCACCACCCTTACCAGGGGCTGGGCTAAGTAATCTGCTCGGGTTCACTTTCGGGAGCTTTTGTCCCCTGAATGCTTTCCGTAGAGTTCCGGAGGACGGGAATGACAATGGCGGCCTCCCAGTCTCCGGCCCAGAGGAGCCGAGAGCTGGTGGTCCCTCTCCTCAGTGCACCCTCAGAGGAAAGAGCCCAATCACTCCTGTCTCCCTGGCCTCTGCCCACGCTCTGAGCTCACCCAACTTGTGACCAGTTCAAGGTAACCCCGAGCTGAGAGCTCACTCCTTGGCTCTGTCTCCGCAGCCGGCTTACCCACTGTAATACCTGCGAGCTCTGTGATACTCAGACAGCCCCAATCCTTCCGTGACCCTGCGGGACCTGGGGTCACACTGACCCCATGTGGGCTTCACCCCAGTTTAGCCTCTGGAGTGATGTCCCTCAGCGGAGCAGACTTTTAAAAGTCCTGATTTTGTGCTCCGTTGCTCCGCCGCTTTTCGGGAGCCGGCCCCTCCCCCCACAGTCTATCTTCCCGTCGCTTTGGATTCACTTCTCTGCCAGTCCTACCTTTCATAAAGTGGTCGAGTTGCTGTTCTTCTTGTCTTCAATCTCCCTTTGGATTTGTAGGTGTTTGCAATGGTTTGATAAGTTATCTAGCTGATCTCCTGTTATCTGATGTAGTCTCAGCCTGCTACTTCTCTGCCATCTTGACTCCTCCCTTGAGTTTTTTAACTTTAGACCCAGTCCCTTCCCTTGGAGGTTCATTTTAGAATACGAAAGTAAATATGTTGGACCTGCACTTAGATTGTGTATCTGAATAAAAATATTTCTTAAGAAACCATAATCAGCCATTTTTATTTTATTTTTTAATATTATATGCTAAGTTCTCTGACCTTTAAAAATATAGGTAAGGCATAAATATAGGAAAAGAATTGGGACAGATAAGCATTCTCTTCTCTGATTTACATAAACATTATAAGACTTCTGGATCTTTAATTTTCTCCAAAGTTACATTTGTTTTCTCTGGATAACACTTTCTTTATGCATTTTTCCTTTCATTTCTCCAAGTGAGAATAGAAATATCAGGAGGAATGCTTAGATGAATATAGGAGTCTCCTCATCTCTGGTATAAAAGTATCATCTTCTGTGATATACCATTTAAGAGTATTTTATTATTTTATAACTTCTCAGGAAATTGCTGGAGTTTGACTCTTATTATGATTGCATAGTCATGTGAGAACTCATTGATAATCATAAAAAGAAACTCACAACATAAATTGAGGGAAAAAGCAATCTTAAAACTGTCATTCAGGATTCTGAACACAGAAAGAAAAAAAAAATCCTTTCCTGAAATACAGTTCGGACCTCCCTTCTCCAATGCCATGTGCTATTACCACTTTAGTCCACTCTTTTTTTTCTTACCTAGGACAGTGAAATAATGCTTCAAAACATACTCAGCAATTATATTGAAAAGAAAAATCTATTTCAAGAGGTAGTGGCTGTCTTTAATGGTAGGTCCACTGGAAGTCCAGTTCTATTATCAGTTTGGTAAAGAATAGGTGTGCAACAGTGAATGAAAATTATCTCTGCACTCCTCACTGTCCTCAGCTACATCTCATAAGAAAAAATACTTTCCTATTATTTGCAAATTTTATAGGAATCAATGAGGTGGTATGTAAAAATGTATGAAAACTAAGAATTCCATATAAATATAAGGTAACTCTTCTAGCACACATTCTGAGAAATAAATTACACTTAAGAAAACTTTATATAAGAGAAAAATTAAAATGTCATACAGGTATTATCATTTTATTTTTTTAATATTATTTTTATTAACATATAATGTATTATTTGCCCCAGGGGTACAGGTCTGTGAAACATTAGACTTACACATTTCACAGCACTCACCATAGCACATACCCTCCTCAATGTCCATAACCCAACCACCCTCTCACTACGCCCCCCAACCAGCAACCCTCAGTTTGTTTTGTGAGATTAAGAGTCTCTTATGGTTTGTCTCCCTACCAATTCCATTCTGTTTCATTTTTTCCTTCCCTACCCCAAAACCCCCCGCCCTTCCTCTCAAATTCCTCACATCACAGAGATCATATGATAATTGTCTTTCTCTGATTAACTTATTTCTCTCAGCATAATACCCTCTAGTTCCATCCACATTGTTATAAATGGGAAGATTACATTTCTTTTGATGGCTTTATAGTATTCCATCGTGTATATATATACCACTTCTCCTTTATCCAATCATCTGTTGATGGACATCTAGGTTCTTTCCATAATAGGCTATTGGGGACATTACTGCTATAAAACATTCAGGTGCATGTGCCCCTTTAGATTACTACATTTGTATCTTTAGGGTAAATACCCAGTAGTGCAACTGCTGGGTCATAGAGGAGCTCTATTTTCAACTTTTTGAGGAACCTCCATGCTGTTTTCCAGAGTGGCTGTACCAGCTGGAATTCCTACCAACAGTGTAAGAGGGTTCCTCTTTCTCCACATCTTCGTGACTTGCTAATTTTAGCCATTCTGACTGGTATGAGGCGGTATCTCATGGTTTTGATTTGTATTTCCCTGATGCCGAGTGATGTAGAGCACTTTTTCATGTATCTGTTGGCCATTTGGATGTCTTCTATGCAGAAATATCTGTTCATGTCTTCTGCCCATTTCTTGATTGGATTATTTGTTCTTTGGGGGTTGAGTTTGATAAGTTCTTTATAGATTTTGGACACTAGTACATTATCTGATGTGCCATTTGTGAATCTCTTCTCCCATTCTGTCGATTGTCTTTTGGTTTTGTTGACTGTTTCCTTCACTGTGCAAAAGCTTTTGGTCTTGATGAAGTCCCAATAATTTATTTTTGCCATTGATTCCCTTACTTTTGGTGATGTTTCTAGGAAGAAGTTGCTGCAGCTGAGGTCAAAGAGGTTGCTGCCTGTGTCCTCCTCTAGGATTTTGATGGATTCCTGTCTCACATGGAGGTCCTTCATCCATTTGGAGTGTATTTTTGTGTGTGGTGTGAAGAAATGGTCCAATTTCATTCTTCTACATGTGGCTGTCCAATTTACCATACACCATTTCTTGAAGAGACTCTTTTTTTCCATTGGACATTCTTTCCTGCTTTTTTGAAGATTAGATGACCATAGAGTTGACGTTCTATTTCTGGGCTCTCTATTCTGTTCCATTGATCTATGTGTCTGTTTTTGAGCCAATAATCATACTGTCTTGATGATTACAGCTTTGTAATAGAGCTTGAAGTCTGGAATTGTGATGTCACCAACTTTGGCTTTCTTTTTCAACATTCCTCTGGCTATTGGGATCCTTTCTGGTTCCATATAAATTTTAGGATTATTTGTTCCATTTCTTTGAAAAAAGTTGATGGTATTTGATATGGATTGCATCAAATGTGTAGATTGCTCTAGGTAGCATAGACATTTTCACAATAATTTCCTTCCTATCCATGAGCATAGAACGTTTTTCCATTTCTTGTGTCTTCCTCAATTTCTTTCATGAGTACTCTGTAGTTTTCTGAGTATAGATTCTTTGCCTCTTTGATTGAGTTTATTCCTAGGTATCTTATGATTTTGGGTACAATTGTAAGAGGGTTTGACTTCTTAATTTCTCTTTTTTCTGTCTTGTTGTTGGTGTATAGACATGCAACTGATTTCTGTGCATTAACTTTATGAATTCCTCTATGAGTTCTAGCAGTTTTGGAGTGGAGTCTTTTGGGTTATCCACATAAAGTATCATATCATCTGCAAAGAGTGAGAGTTTGACTTCTTCTTTGCCAATTTGGATGCCTTTTATTTGTTTTTGTTGTCTGATTGCTGAGGCTAGGACTTCTAATACTATGTTGAATAGCAGTGGTGATAATGGATAGCCCTGCCAGGTTCCTGACCTTAGGGGAAAAGCTCTCCGTTTTTGCCCATTGAGAGTGATGTTCGCTGTGAGTTTTTCAGAGACAGCTTGATGATATTGAGATATGTACCCTATATCCCTACACTTTGGAGAGTTTTGATCAAGAAAGGATGCTATACTTTGTCAAATGCTTTTTTAGCATCTATTGAGAGTGTTACATGGTTCTTGTTCTTTCTTTTATTAATGTATTGTATCACATTGATTGATTTGCGGATGTTGAACCAACCTGGCAGCCCAGGGATAAATCACACCAGGTCTTGGTGAATAATCCTCTCAATGGACTGTTGGATCCTATTGGCTAGTATTTTGGTGAGAATTTTTGCATCCGTGTTCATCAAGGATATTGGTCTGTAATTCTCCTTTTTGATGGGGTCTTTGTCTAGTGTTGGGATCAAGGTAATGCTGGCCTCATAAGATGAGTTTGGGAGTTTTCCCTCCATTTCTATTTTTTTGGAACAGTTTCAGGAGAATAGGTATTAATTCTTCTTTAAATGTTTGGTGGAATTCCTCTGGGAAGCCATCTGGCCCTGGACTCTTGTTTTTTGGGAGATTTTTGATGACTGCTTCAATCTCCCTACTGGTTATGGGTCTGTTCAGGTTTTCTATTCCTTCCTGGTTCAGTTTTGGTAGTTTATACTTCTCTAGGAATCCATTCATTTCTTCTAGATTGTCAAATTTGCTGGTGTATAGTTGCTCATTATATGTTCTTATAGTTTGTATTCTTTTTTTTTTTTTTTTTTTTTTTGGTGTTGTTTGTGATCTCTCCTCTTTCATTCATGATTGTATTAATTTGGGACCTTTCTCTTTTTGATAAGTCTGGCCAGGGTTTATCAGTCATATTAATTCTTTCAAAGAACCAGCTCCTATTTTCATTGATTTTTTTCTACTGTTTTTGGTTTCTGTCTCATTGATTTCTGCTCTAATCTTTATGATTTCTCTTCTCCTGCTGGGTTTAGGCTTTCCTTGCTGTTCTTTCTCCAGCTCCTTTAGGTGTAGGATTAGGTTGTGTATTTGAGACCTTTCTTGTTTCTTGAGAAAGGCTTGTATTGCTATATACTTTCCTCTCAGGATCACCTTTGCTGTGTCCCAATGATTTTGAACAGCTGTGTTTTCATTTTTATTAGCTTCCATGAATTTTTTTTAATTCTTCTTTAATTTCCTATTGACCCATTCATTCTTTAGCAGTATGCTCTTTAGTCTCCATGTATTTGAGATCTTTTCAACTTTCCTCTTGTGATTGAGTTCTAGATCCAGTTCATTGTATTCTGAAAATATGCAGGGAATGATCCCAGTCTTTAGGTACCAGGTGAGACCTGATCAGTGACCCAGAATGTGATCTATTCTGGAGAATATCCCATGTTCACTAGAGAAGAATGTGTATTTTGTTGCCTTGGGATGGAATGTTCTGAATATATCTGTGCTGTACAACTGGTCCAATGTGTCATTTAAAGCCTTTATTTCCTTGTTGATCTTTTGCTTGGATGATCAGTCCATTTCAGTGAGGGGTGTGTTAAAGTCCCCTATTATTGTATTATTGTATTATACAATACAATTGTATATTGTCAATGTGTTTGTTGTATTATTGTCAATGTGTTTCTTTGATTTTGTTATTAATTGGTTTATGTAATTGGCTGCTCCCATGTTGGGGCATAGATATCTAAAATTGTTAGATATTCTTGTTGGACAGACACTTTGAGTATGACACAGTGTCTTTCCTCATTTCTTATTACAGTCTTTGCCTTAAAATCTAATTTTTCTGATGTAAGGATTGCCACCCCAGTTGTTTGTTTGTTTTTTTGTTTGTTTTGATGTACCTTAGCATGGTAATTAGTTTTCCACCCCCTCACTTTAAATTTGGAGGTATCTGTAGGTCTAAAATGAGTTTCTTGTAGACAGCATATCAATGGGTCTTTTTTTTTTTTTAATCTATTCTGGTACACTGTGTCTTTTGATTGGGGCATTTAGCCCTTTTATTTTGAGGGTAAGTATTGAAAGATATAAATTTAGTGCATTGTATTGCCTGTAGGGTGACTGTTACTGTATATTGTCTCTGTTCCTTTTTGGTCTACATCACTTTTAGGCTCTCTCTTCACATAGAGGACCCCTTTCAATATTTCCTGTAGGGCTGGTTTGGTGTTTGCAAATTCTTTTAATTTTGTTTGTCCTGGAAGCTTTTTATCTCTGCTTCTATTTTCAGTGATAGCCTAGCTGGATATAGTATTCTTGGCTGCATATTTTTCTCATTTAGTGCTCTGAATATATCATGCCAGTCCTTTGGCCTGCCAGGTCTCTGCTATAGGTCTGCTGCCAATCTAATATTTCTACCATTGTATGTTACAGACTTATTGTCCTGAGCTGCTTTTAGGATTTTCTCTTTGTCACTGAGACTCATAAGTTTTACTATTAGTTTACTAAAGATAATGTGGACCTATATTTATTTTTTGAGGGGGGTTCTTTCTGTCTCCTGGATTTTGATGCTTGTTCCTTTTGCCATGTTAGGGAAATTTGCTATTATAATTCACTCCAATATACCTTCTGCTCCTTTCTTTTTTTCTTCTTCTTCTTCTGGGATCCTAATTATTCTAATATTGTTTCGTCTTATAATATCACTTATATCTTGAATTCTCCCCCTTGTGGTCCAGTAGTTGTGTCTCTCTTTTTCTCAGCTTCTTTATTCTCCATCATTTGGTTTTCTATATCACTAATTCTCTCTTTTCCCCATTTATCCTAGCAGTAAGAGCCTCCATTTTTTATTGCACCTCATTAATAGCTTTTTTTTTTTAATTTCAACTTGGTTGGATTTTAGTTCTTTTATTTCTCCAAAAAGGGATATTATTTCTCCAGAAAGGGATTCTCTAGTATCTTTCACACCTTTTTCAAGCTCAGCTGGCACCTTGATAATTGTCATTCTGAACTCTAGTCTCACATATTATCAATATCCATATTGATTAGGTACCTAGCCTTTGGTACTGCCTCTTGTCCTTTTTTTTTTTTTTTTTTTTTTGTGGTGAGTTTTTCTGTCTTGTCATTTTATCCAGATAAGAATATATAAATGAGAGAGTAAAATACTAAAATGTGGAAAAGACCCCAGAAAAATATATGCTGATGAAATCAGAAGAGACCTGAAACCAGGGGGAGAAGAAAGGGGAGAAATATATATATATATATATATATATATATATATATATATGAATGAGACTGGAGAATAGATCAGAGCCACCATCTTGATTTTAGGTGTATTCTGGTCTCTTAGAAGAAACTACCTCCCAGTATATTAAAGAAAGAAAAACTTATACAAAAATAAGGGTAAATATTATGAAGGGATGGAATATGAATGTAAAGATGAACATTAAACAAGATTCTAAAAAAGGGATTGATAAGATACATTGGTTGGGAAAAAAAAGTAAGAAAAAAATAGAAGAGAGAATGTGATCAGGCTGGAGACTAGAACAAAGCCATGTGCTAGATTAGGCTATATTTTGATCTATTGGAAGAAATTGTATCCCAAAATTTTAAAGAAAAAGAAACCTATATGTATACAAAAAATAAGGTTAAATACAATGAAGGGATAAAATATGATTGTAACAATGAAATTTAAAAAAAAAATTTTTAAAGATATTGTTAAGATAAAATAGTTAAAAATGTTAAAAGAGGAAAGAGGAAAATTTTAAAAAATAAGAAAAAAAGAAAATCAAAAAAATTTAACTTTGCAGGATTAAAGGATCATGGGGGAAAAGCCATGAATTCTATGTGCTGCATTCCCCTAGCTCTGGAGTTCCACAGTTCTCGTTGACTGGTAAACTTGGTCTTGGCTGGGTGTTCTTGCTGATCTTTTGGGGAGTGGCCTGTTACAGTGATTCTCAAATATCTTTGCCCAAGATAGAATTGCACCACCCTTGTCAGGAGCCGAGCTAAGTAACCTGCTCGGGTTCACTCTCAGTAGTTTTTGTTCCCTGAACACTTTCCATATAGCTTTGGAGGATGGGAATGAGAATGGCAGCCTCCCAATATCTGGTCCAGAGGAGCCGAGAACTCAGGGCCCCTCTCCTCAGTGCGCACTCAGAGAAAAGCAGTCAATCCCTCCTGTCTCCCTGGTCTCTGGCAGCACTCTGAGGTCACCTAGCCAGTGACCAAGCATTTCTATATCTGGTGAACGGCCCCATCTGGAGTCTCCAAACCCAGCAGATTCCTGTAGTGTGCTCCTTCACCACTCTTCCCTGAGGAAGAAGGAGGGGATCTCTTTGGATCTGCTACTTGTGGGGTCCCTGCTGGAAGAGCAGTGGCCTGACTGTGCCTTGGTTCATGCTTTAAGGTAACCCCAAGCTGAGAGCTCACTCCTCGGCCCCATCTCTGTCGCTGGCTTCCCTGCTCTGATACCTGGCAGCTCTGCCACACTGAAACACCCCCAGTGTTTCTGCGACCCCATGGGTCCTAAGACCACACTGCCCCTATGAGGGCTCCTCCCTTGCTTAGCCTCTAGAACAACGTCCTTCAGTGAAGCAGACTTCTAAAAGTTCATATTTTTGCTGCTCTACCACTTGCCTGGAGCTGGCCATCCCCTGTAGTCTATCTTCCTGTCACTTCGGATTCACTTCTCTGCACATCCTACCTTCTAGAAAATGGTCAATTTTCTCTTCCTAGAATTGCTGCTCCTCTTCTCTCCTACCTCCTGTTGAGCTTATAGATGTTCATAATGATTTGGTAACTATCTAGCTGAGCTCCTGGGACCTAATGATATTTCAATCTCCTATTCCTCTGCCATCTTGCTTCCTCCACTCATTTTCTTAGTGTTAATTGCCCCCTCATTTTCTTCCAATACATCAGTTTAAGATTATGATTACAGAATTAGGGACGATTCCACAAATACTTACTAATTCAGGATGCAGCCAGGTAGCTCCAACACATTACTACTTGGATACCTTGAAAGTGGGAAAGCCATTGGTTCCATGTCTGAGACAGTGGTACTTAACAGGTACTCACTGAAAAAAGTTGCATACATATTCATATACACATTCATTATAAACTTCACTGATTCTAGGATCTGTAGCACACAATTAACAAATAATAAAATATACAAATAAAAATAAAATATACTGTAAGAATCTATTGTAGATTCCATACAGTACATTCGTTTTCCAGACTGCTTTACTTAATTTTTGTGTTATGTTGTATCTGTAGCCAACATATGGCTGCAATTGACAGATGAGAGTTGCTCTGACAAGAATGTTGGTTGATGTTTTTGTTTTATTTGACAGTAAAATGAGAGTGAAACATCAAAAGTGGATGTTGAAACATCACTGGTTCACCAGTGGTCAGTGATGAATACTTTCTTTGGTAAATTAGATAATAGTCTTAAAATACTAGAAGAATATTTCCTCAAATTTTTATGCTACTTATACTATAATGGCTATAGAATAATATGCTTTTAAATTTAATTCCCCATTATTAACATTTTTCTCTGCAACCTTAAATTTTATAGTCCACTGAAAAATAAAACTTGACTTGTAGCATTTGCCAATTTCAGTGATATACTCTCACCATGACTCATACTGAGCATCACTTTGACCCCATTAAATGCAGAGTTGGGAAAAGATGCACAGTAACACACCATTATGTAGTATTTCCACGTACAGACACAAGAGTTGTAAATATCCTCAAGAAACTAGGAAAGAGTAAAATAATTTAGAAGTAATAAGTTTGAGTGTTTTTTAAATTTTGTTTTAATATAATCTAATTGTGAATTTATAGAATTTAACTTTGTCATAATGCTTGGGATTAACAACTAGTCACAATATTAGTGAAGATTTAACAATTTGCTCTCAGGAACTCCAGTACAAGGGAACTCCAGGATACTATTGGTCCCAGGTTATGGTATTGTAGTGACAACCTGCAACAAACAAAGTGGGAAATGGTTGAAACTAATAATATTCACTGGCTCACCCACCTCTATGTTTAATCACTAGAAATTACATAACCTTTTAATCCCTCTTGGGTATACTGTTGATACATCTGTATGGTCACTATAGATGTCACAAGGGATCTTGAGACCTTGAGGGCATATAATATTCAAAGAAGGGCATCTCTCGGGAATTTCTCTAATCCCAGTGGATGAATAATTTTCATTACAAGGAATATTTTCTGAAATTAAACAAAATATGGCCAGCTATGAAGTTCTATTATGTCCTGCTATGGACATGTATGCCACTCTTCCTTCAAAGAAGTAGGAAGTATAGCAACCTCAGAGATTTTTTGTCTGTGATAGATTGCCTCAACTCTTAACATAATAAAATAAGCATTTCAGCCACTAAAAATATTTTAAGTGTTTCTGCATGTGCTTTCTATCCCTTAATGTATTCTTCCTCCTATATTATTCATCTTATTAAGTTGCACTTCTGTCTTCCAGTTATCAAAGCAGGAAATCTGGATGTTGTACTAGGTTCTTTTTCCATCATTCTTACAACTCAAAAATTACCAAAATACAAAATTCTGTCTAAAGTGATGGAACAATACCTAGACTTCAGAAGCACCCAGTAACTGTCTTAATGAATGTATGGCTCAGTGAGCCGACTCAGGCACAGTGCACACATCACACACACACACATACACAGAGACACAGGAAATAAATGGGTCTAGACCTTGGGGTGGAGGAGTAGAACTTACTTTTTTTTTAAATCTTAATTGACTATATTGGCATAGTTTTGAGATGGTGTTTAATTCTTAACAAAAAATTTTAAATGAGAAATTTCAGAAAAGTCTGGCTATATCATCAGAAAACTTTTACAAATGGATCTTAATGTGTTGTTCTTGTCAATCTAATTTATTTGCTTACTTAATACATATTACAAAAGAGTGAGTAATGTTTGGGACTAAATTCACTGCCAGCATGACAGTATGACTCTAATTAAAAAGGAGAACTCTCAGGGTCCTTAATATCGAAGCCTTCCTTACTATCTAATACAAAATGTCCCCAAACAAGGTATGACAGTTAAATGACATAAATGACAGAGTGTACTGAAATATTCCTCTTCTTTACTGAAATTTTTTAAGCATACAATAGATGGCTATGGGGGAAGTCATTCAGAAAACCTCTGAATCAGTGATTTTTAAAATTCTGTTGGTGATAGTCCTCAGTGACAATCATAAAGGCCTAGATTCTTCTCCCCAGAAAAATGACTATGTACATATGACAAGTCATTTTGCATGGAATTCCAGGAACTTTTACAGTCTACAAATTGAAAATTAATGCTCTAGAGAAACTCAGTTTGGGCAAGCCTTAGCAAATAAAATTAATTAACATTAAGTCAGGGAGGGTTAATTCATCCCTGGACAAGAAAACAGTGCCCAGCTTTGAAAATAAAAATGCTCCTGCTCAATTAGCAAAAACAATATCAGAACAAGTAGGAAAGTAAGGACAGACTACAGATCATGAACTCATTTATCTCACCAGAGGCATTCCTAGGGCCTCCCTTGATCTCTGTCCTCAGACTTCATTAAGGGTAAAATGAACTGTAAAGATCTACAGTGTAGAGAAGAACTGCATTCTGACTGATTTAGAGAGAAATAGGAACCATAAAGTCTTCTCATCTAAGCTTTCTCTTTTACTACACATATAAACAATAAATGTTAAAATTGTGCTCAGAGTGCTATGAGCACATTTTATGATCCCAATACCAAGAGCATACCATTTGCATTTTGCTTCTGTGGTTTATGTTGTTCCCTGAATATTTCAATATAATTAGAGCCTTGTTATGTGCAGTAGGAAGACACATGATTGCTTTATAATGAAGAAGACTAGAATAAGCTTATCGAATGGCCATTTATGTTTTCATTATGGCCCTACTCTTATTATCATATTCATAATGAATATCAGGAAAATATATAGTAAGAAACTTAACTCCAAAGCAGTCAATACGTAATGTCAAAATAAGATACACAATCACATATTAACCCTCTAGATAAAATATATATAGAAGACTGCACCAAAATTTCATATGTACAATAAATATGTATTGGAAACATTATTTAGATTTTTAGATTATTAATTAAAGTAAGCATGCCGCTAGGAAAATTTAAAGTCATTATAATATATGTTTTCAGTGGTCAAAGAAGTAGACTAACATAACATAATAAAAAAAAGTGATAATTGAATGATACAATTATTTCAAAAAAATTTTGGGATATAAAAATCTTCATTCTTACATTCAGATTGACTTTGAAATATATATATTTCATTTCAATTTTCTGTGCATTGAAGGGGATTTGGAGAATAAAAACAATTTTGAAGATAAAATAGCCCAAATAATACAATTTTGCCTTAAATACCAAATTTTTAAAAAAGTATTTTTTTCTCTATACATGACCCAAGTAATTGTTGAAATTCTCCTCTTGATTATATATAACACATTCATAGTTACTTTTGCTAATTTTTTCAACCCATGCTGCACTTAATACTTTGTCAATTGTTAGAACACAATTTTATGAAAACTAGCTTCATGAAATACCTGTGTATTAATTGTCCAGGCCAGACACATGTGCGAGATAAAATAATAAATGAAACTATCTGAATAATACAAAGTAAAAAAAGCCTTTCATGAAAGAATAAAATTCAAGTGAAAAGAGAATTTTAAAGAAAACCTGGAAAAATACTGATAATAACCTCAATTTTCTATTTCATTTAGCTATTTAAAAGTACTGCATTTCTCTGAAAAGAGGTTTTTTAATTAATTTAATTTAATTATTTAAATTTAATAATTTAAAATTAAATTAAATTAAATTAATAGGAATTAAATAGGAATTAAAACCTCTCTCTCATTGCTGAACACCTCTCATTGCTGAAACAGAGCAAATTATTACTCGACTTGAAAAGACCAATGACATGACAGTATATTGAGAAAAGAAAGTGAAAGATCTAAAGGCTTGTGATATCAGTTAGGGTTTTTTATCCCAAAGAAAAAGTATTTCAGTAAACAAACAAATTCAGTCCCCAAACAGAGTGTAGAGAAGGAAAAGGGGAAGAGCAAATTTATGTGTTATTCTTGATGGTTGAAGAATTACTAGAGCTAAATATTTTATTGGATCATAAATTTTCCCAGGCTATGTATGGTGGCTTTGTGATGTGCCAGTTTGGCTAAGCTGAATAACATTTCCCAAAATTCCCTTCTTGGGCATGACCAGTTAAGAGAGGTAACAAGGGAGACTGTGGAGCTCATGGAGGGCAGAGGGAAGCATCAGCCATTCCATCATTCAGACATGCATGTCTTCTGGCTTATCTCACTGGAGTAAGACCACACCTGGACCTATAACTTATGCTTCTTCCCCTGGATCCTCCTTTAGCTTCTCTATCTCCTGGGCTTGATGACAAAGGGCCTCTGCTTCCACCAGACACTAGTATCTTCAATGTCAGAGGCACATGGGTTCTGATCTGTGTTCATGGGCTCTAACTCCTGCTTGTGGCTTATCCTTGGTCTCCCCTACTTCACATCTACCTTCCCTTCTCCACTTCCTGCCCAGTAGACTTTAAGCTCTAGCATCAGATACAAAGACAGCAGAAAGTGCCTACCCAGTTTCCACAATCGTGCAATGTCAAATCCATATAACAAACCATTTCATATATCAATATATATCCTAGTGGTTCTGTTCATATATAATTAAAATCTGACTGAGAAACTAAACTTCTTATTAGCATTAGATCTTCTTACAGTTTTCTAGTTTTAAAATGAATGTCTCCTAAATGTAAATGATTTCACACTTGCATTGCCACTACCCTAATAGTAATTCTTCATGGTTATCTCATTGAGTGTATTTTTATTTGCAGAAATATGCACACTTCCTTAGATATTTTCTGTGGAATCTGAAATTTAGTGTTGAGTTAATAATTGTGAAACTGCAACCTCAACAAGGAAATTCCAACTTCCTAACTATTTAAGTTTAGCTTAGAACTATGTTTAACTGATGAAAGATCAATCACTTCCACTTTCTAAAAGAAAGTAAATTTATAAGATGGAATATTAGCCAACCCACAATAATTGAATTAGTAGCTTAAAAATTGGCTATGCCATAGAAATAAGACCCACACTAAATTTCTGAATTAGTTTTAAAAAAGACTTCTGGTATCCCATGCAAGGAAATAGAATTTTATATGTGCTCAATTCTACATTGCAATAACACCCAAAGGAAACAAATTTTAATGTAAGGGTTTTTTGTTTGTTTGTTTGTTTGTTTGTTTTCCAATTCTTCATCCCTTGAGTAAACCTGTAAGTAGAAACTCTCGTCAGCTTGTCAGCATACATTCAAACTGATAAACATCAGCCAAACCCAAAGGAAAAACAATTTCTGGTTACTCCAAAAGAAGATATAGGCATCACTCTCTACTCAAGAATAAGGATTAGAATAAATTAGTTATGATGTATGGAAGATAGAATAATGGCCTCCCAAAGATGTTCACATCCTAATCCACAGAACTTGTTGTGGGATTGTTGAATATGTTGAACTTGTTGAATATGTGGCATTACAATGGCAAGAAGTAATTAAAGATACAGATGAAATTGAGGTTGCTTATCAGCTGATTTTAAGACAAAGAGATTATCCTGTATAATCTAGATGAGCTCAAGGTAACCAAAAAGGTCCTCTAAAGAGAAACAGAAGAACCAGAACTAGAGATAGCATCTTGAGAAAGAGCTGATCATCCACTGCTGCCTTGGGAGAGGGAAGGGGACTAGGGGTAGAGGGATGTGGGCAGCCTCTAGAAGCTTGAGTAGGCAAGGAAAGATTCTGTTCTAGAGCCTCCAGAAAGAAGAAAGTCTTAATTATAGCTGGATTTTAGCCAGTGAGACCCATTCTGGACATTTTGACCTCCAGAACTATAAGACATTAAATTTGTGTTAAGACACCAAGTTAGTGATAATTTTTTATAACAGCAATAAGAACCTAATACATGTATCAGGAGAAAACAAGCAGTTGAAGTCAGCAGCTTCAAGAGAATATCTGTGCTCACATCAGCTATCTCAGTTCTGCTAAAAATTAAAATGGGAATTAGTGTGCATTTTCTTTTTTTTTTTTTTAAAGATTTTATTTATTTATTTGTCAGAGAGAGAGGGAGAGAGAGCAAGCACAGGCAGACAGAATGGCAGGCAGAGGCAGAGGGAGAAGCAGGCTCCCTGCTGAGCAAGGAGCCCAATGTGGGACTCGATCCCAGGACGCTGGGATCATGACCTGAGCCGAAGGCAGCTGCTTAACCAACTGAGCCACCCAGGCGTCCCTTAATGTGCATTTTGACAAAATTTATATAAAGGGAAATGTACCCATATTGAGAAAATCATAAGGAA
This sequence comes from Enhydra lutris kenyoni, assembly GCF_002288905.1. Taxonomy (NCBI): domain Eukaryota; kingdom Metazoa; phylum Chordata; class Mammalia; order Carnivora; family Mustelidae; genus Enhydra; species Enhydra lutris. The sequence continues at coordinate 55,052,250 of NW_019154087.1, read as the reverse complement.
ATTTTGTTTTCCCAGGTTTCTAACTTTTATAAAAGAAAAAAAATTAAAGAGAAGAAAAAGATTTAAATTAACATGTGCAACACTGCCTAACTTACATCTCCATGGCCCCCTCTGCATTATATCTTTTGATTATGCAGAGTTCATTTCAGCTCATTGTAGATTAAATCGAATAGTGACATTCCCAACTGGACTACCAGATGGAATCACATTTTAATTAACTTTTCAACCAGCATACAGATGTGCTCCTTCTGATCATTATCAAGAAATCATTTGCTTTCAGCAGAATGAGAAGCCCTGGTGGCAGATTGTAGCTTGGAATGATTGATCACATCATGAGATCCTTAACCTTAAAATGCTTTTAATCATTTATTGACCAAATGAAGAAAAATTTTATAAACCAGTATTGAATATTTCTAAGACATATTATCATGTACTTTTAAGAGATTAACTTAAAGGAAATATTTGCATAACAAAATAATTATATATATATATATATATATATATATATATATATATATATATAAAATTAACTTCCAAAAAGTCATATGTCTTCTGACATTAGGCTTCCATACATTAAAGGGAAAAAAGAGCTTACCCTAAAACTGCTTTTTTATTCTCATTACCATCAAATAATTACAAGTAATATTTAATGCTTTAAGAAAAATAGATAAGCCTTCTATCTTCAAAACATTTACACTTTGAAAAAGATCAGTCATGAATAATTTGTGCTTAAGTAGAAAAAAATTAAATGAATAAAAATGAAACATAAAAGATAGTTTAAAATTATATAGAAAGGATGAAAAAGCTTTCATTTATACAGCTTGTTTGATTTAATGCTTGCTTCCATTCCTTTCAAGCTACAACTAGTAATCTAGTAAATTAGGACTCTAGTTATTATAAACACTAGTAATAAGAAACCTTTCCTAATAGTTAAAAGCCATTTTTTTGCTTATTCCAAAATTTATAAGTGAAAGTCAATGTGTAAAATATAATTTCTATTGTTATCAGTTATTAAGTTACTGTGATATGTCCAGTATCAAAGGAAAAACAAGAGGTATCTCTCTTTGAAAAGTTTCAGGTTGTGAAAGACCATGGGGCAAGCATTTTAGTAGGTTAGAAGCAAGCTCAGATTATTTGGTGTATCTTTTAAGGTAGCAAGGTGGAAAGCATTCATTCCGTCCTCACTCATAGAAGTCTTAGCATGTCATTAACCTAGGTATAAACTGTTCTCTGAGTGAATTGAAATTACAACTTAGGCCTCTGTCCTTCAAGTGTAAACATTTATCTATTATAGGAAATTAGGATTTATTCCACCTCCCTAGGTGACCACATAAACTTTCTGGACCTCAGTTTATTCATCAAAGAAATGACTAATTTCCAATTGTAATTAGTGCTTAAATTCCTTTTTCAATTAAAAATATCTTATGTGGAAGCCAAGTACTTAAAGATGATGGTGGAATACCTTTAGTCAAACTTGAACTTGAGGGGGGAGCCTGGAGTCCCACACACATTGTCCCCTTCTCCTATGTGCAGCTCCCTGAGCCCCTCAGATCCCAGACTGAAAATTAACACTGCCATCTCCACACGCTGGCCCAGTCCAGCCTATCCTAAGTGTAACTTTTTGGCATCATCAAGACATCAGCAATGATAGGCCCCATCCTTCCAGGACTTCCCATCTCCTAGTCTGGTGGTTGGTCCAGGAAATATGGCCCTGAAATTATTTTTCCTTGGATAAAAATGATCTAGAAGAGAAAACCAATGGGAAGAGAAAAGAAAATCAGAGGAGAAAAAAATTTCCATAAGAAAAATGAGCAAAACTCTTTTAGTCTTAATAATTTGTATTTTACCATCTCTTTCTCTAGAATCTCATCCTGCCTCTTTTGCTGTAACTGAGTGGAAAAAAAATTAAGTCATGAGCAAAATAAATAAATCTCAGGGCAGGAATGAGTGCTCTGAAATATCATTTTAACCTTTTTAACAGGCTGGACTCAAAGTCTTCTACTGTGAATAAACGACTTCTATTCTTTTCAAAAAACTCCCACTTTCTCCTTTTAATGTTTTGCTGCTCCTGAGCTTAACAATAGACAAAATAGCACTTGCCTCCTTAGATAATACCTTCCTCAGCATGCTCTAAACTGGCATTCCTAGGATGTAAAACGTGACATCATTTTTATGGACTCAAGATAGAAATGGGCAAAAGACCCAAATGACAAGCTGAATTTAGCCTGGTCAACATTGCTAATGCTTTTTTTTTTTTTTTTCTTTTTTTTTTCTTTTTTTTTTTTAATTTATTTTCAGCGTAACAGTATTCATTGTTTTTGTACCACACCCAGTGCTCCATGCAGTCCTTGCCCTCTCTAATACCCACCACCTATTCCCCCAACCTCCCACCTCCCCACCTCGTCAAACCCTTCAGATTGTTTTTCAGAGTCTATAGTCTCTCATTGTTCACCTCCCCTTCCAATTTGCCCGAACTGCCTTCTCCTAACTCCCCATGTCCTCCATGCTATTTGTTATGCTCCACAAATAAGTGAAACCATATGATAATCGACTCTCTCTGCTTGACTTATTTCACTCAGCATAATCTCTTCCAGTCCCGTCCATGTTGCTACAAAAGTTGGGTATTCATCCTTTCTGATGGAGTCATAATACTCCATAGTGTATATGGACCACATCTTCCTTATCCATTCGTCCATTGAAGGGCATCTTGGTTCTTTCCACAGTTTGGCAACCGTGGCCATTGCTGCTATAAACTTTGGGGTACAGATGGCCCTTCTTTTCACTACATCTGTATCTTTGGGGTAAATACCCAGTAGTGCAATTGCAGGGTCATAGGGAAGTTCTATTTTTAATTTCTTGAGGAATCTCCACACTCTTCTCCAAAGAGGCTGCACCAACTTGCATTCCCACCAACACTGTAAGAGGGTTCCCCTTTCTCCACATCCCCTCCAACACATGCTGTTTTCTGTCTTGCTAATTTTGGCCATTCTAACTGGTGTAAGGTGATTTCTCAATGTGGTTTTAATTTGAATCTCCCTGATGGCTAGTGATGATGAACATTTTTTCATGTGTCTGATAGCCATTTTGTCTTCATTGGAGAAGTGTCTGTTCATATCTTCTGCCCATTTTTTGATATGATTATATGTTTTGTGTGTGTTGAGTTTGAGGAGTTCTTTATAGATCTTGGATATCAATCTTTGTCTGTACTGTCATTTGCAAATATCTTCTCCCATTCCGTGGGTTGCCTCTTTGTTTTCTCGACTGTTTCCTTTGCTGTGCAGAAGCTTTTGATTTTGATGAAGTCCCAAAAGTTTATTTTGGCTTTTGTTTCCTTTGCCTTTGGAGACATATCTTGAAAGAAGTTGCTGTGGCTGATATCGAAGAGATTACTGCCTATGTTCTCCTCTAGGATTCTGATGGATTCCTGTCTCACGTTGAGGTCTTTTATCCATTTTGAGTTTATCTTTGTGTACGGTGTAAGAGAATGGTCGAGTTTCATTCTTCTACATATAGCTAACCAGTTTTCCCAGCACCATTTATTGAAGAGACTGTCTTTTTTCCACTGTATATTTTTTCCTGTTTTGTCGAAGATTAACTGACCATAGAGTTGAGGGTCCATATCTGGGCTCTCTACTCTGTTCCACTGATCTATGTGTCTGTTTTTATGCCAGTACCATGCTGTCTTGGTGATCACAGCTTTGTAGTAAAGCTTGAAATCAGGTAGTGTGATGCTCCCAGTTTTATTTTTGTTTTTCAACATTTCCTTAGCGAGTCAGGGTCTCTTCGGGTTCCATAGAAATTTTTGGATTATTTGCTCCAGCTCTTTGAAGAATACCGGTGGAATTTTGATTGGAATGGCATTAAAAGTATAGATTGCTCTAGACAGTATAGACATTTTAACAATGTTTATTCTTCCGATCCAAGAGCATGGAATGGTCTTCCATCTTTTTGTGTCTTCTTCAATTTCTTTCATGAGTGTTCTGTAGTTCCTCAAGTACAGATCCTTTACCTCTTTGGTTAGGTTTACTCCCAGGTATCTTATGGTTCTTGGTGTTATTGTAAATGGAATCGATTCTCTAATTTCCCTTTCTGTATTTTCATTGTTAGTGTATAAGAAAGCCACTGATTTCTGTACATTGACTTTGTATCCTGCCACGTTACTGAATTGCTGTATGAGTTCTAGTAGTTTGGGGGTGGAGTCTTTTGGGTTTTCCATATAAAGAATCATGTCATCTGTGAAGAGAGAGAGTTTGACTTCTTCATTGCCAATTTGGATACCTTTTATTTCTCTTTGTTGTCTGATTGCTGTTGCTAGGACTTGTAATACTATGTTGAACAAGAGTGGTGAGAGTGGGCATCCTTGTCGTGTTCCTGATCTCAACGGGAAGGCTGCAAGCTTTTTCCCATTGAGGATGATATTTGCTGTGGGTTTTTCATAGATAGATTTGATGAAGTTCAGGAATATTCCCTCTATCCCTATACTTTGAAGCGTTTTAATCAGGAACGGATGTTGGATTTTGTCAAATGCTTTTTCTGCATCAATTGAGAGGACCATGTGGTTCTTCTCTCTTTTCTTATTAATTTGTTCTATCACATTGATTGATTTGCGAATGTTGAACCATCCTTGTAGCCCAGGAATGAATCCCACCTGGTCATGGTGGATAATCTTTTTAATGTGCTGTTGGATCCTGTTTGCTAGGATCTTGTTGAGAATCTTAGCATCCATATTCATCAGTGATATTGGTCTGAAATTATCCTTTTTGGTAGGGCCTTTGCCTGGTTTGGGGATCAGGGTAATGCTGGCTTCATAGAAAGAGTCTGGAAGTTTTCCTTCTGCTTCAATTTTTTGAAACAGCTTCAGGAGAATAGGTGTTATTTCTTCTTTGAAAGTTCAGTAGAATTCCCCAGGGAATCCGTCAGGTCCTGGGCTCTTGTTTTTTGGGAGGTTTTTGATCACTGCTTCAATCTTGTTACTAGATATCGGTCTATTTAGGTTGTCAATTTCTTCCTGGTTCAATTTTGGGAGTTTATAGCTTTCCAGGAATGCATCCATTTCATCTAGGTTGCTTAGCTTATTGGCATATAACTGTTGATAATAACTTCTGATGATTGTTTCTACTTCCTTGGTGTTAGTTGTGATCTCTCCCTTTTCATTCATAAATTTATTAATTTGGGCTTTCTCTCTTTTCTTTTGGATTAGTGTGTCCAATGGTTTATCGATCTTATTGATTCTTTCAAAAAACCAGCTTCTAGTTTCATTGATACGTTCTACTGTATCTCTGGTTTCTACCTCATTGATTTCAGCTCTAATCTTGATTATTTCCCTTCTTATGTGTGGAGTTGGTTTGATTTGTTGTTGATTCTCCAGTACTTTAAGGTGTAGAGACAGCTACTGTGTTCTGGATTTTTCAATTTTTTTGAGGGAGGCTTGGTTGGCTATGTATCCCCCTTAGGACTGCCTTTGCTGTATCCCATAGGTTTTGGACCGAAGTGTCTTCATTCTCATTGGTTTCCATGAATTGTTTCAGTTATTCTTTGATCTCCTGGGTGATCCAAGCATTCTTAAGCAAGGTGGTCTTTAGCTTCCAGGTGTTTGAGTTCCTTCTGAACTTCTCCTTGTGATTGAGCTCCAGTTTCAAAGCATTGTGATCTGAGAATATGCAGGGAATAATCTCAGTCTTTTGGTATTGGTTGAGTCCTGATTTGTAACCCAGTATGTGGTTTATTCTTGAGAAGGTTCCATGTGCACTTGAGAAGAATGAGTATTCTGTTGTTTTAGGGTGGAATGTTCTGTATGTATCTATGAGGTCCATCTGGTCCAATGTGTCATTCAATGCTTTTGTTTCTTTATTGATTTTCTGCTTCGATGATCTGTCTATTTCTGAGAGAGGCGTGTTAAGATCTCCTTCTATTAATGTATTCATATCAATATGACTCTTTATCTTGATTAACAGTTTTCTTATGTAATTGGCTGCTCCCATATTGGGGGCATAGATATTTACAATTGTTAGATCATCTTGGTGGATAGTCCCTTTAAGAATGATGTAGTGTCCTTCTGTATCCCTGACTACAGTTTTTAGTTTAAAATCGAATTTATCTGATATGAGAATCGCTATCCCGGCCTTCTTTTGAGGCCCATTGGCATGAAAGATGCTTCTCCATCCCTTCACTTTCAGTCTGGGTGTATCTTTAGGTTCAAAATGGGTTTCTTGTAGACAACATATGGATGGGTCCTCTCATTTTATCCAATCTGCAACCCTGTGCCATTTTATGGGCGCATTTAGGCCATTCACATTGAGAGTGATTATTGATAGATACGTTTTTATTGACATTGTGTTACCTTTGAAGTCTTTCTTTCTGTAGATTTTCTCTATATTTCTGTTCAATGCTATTCTTAGGATTTTTCCTCTCTTATAGACCCCCCCTTAATATTTCCTGCAGTGTTGGCTTGGTGGTTGCATAGTCTTTTAAGCCTGACCGGTCTTGGAAACTCTTTATCTCTCCATCCATTTTGAATGTCAGTCTTGCTGGATAAAGTATTCTTGGCCACATGTTCTTCTCATTTAGTGCCCTGAATATATTCTTGCCAGCCCTTTCTGGCTTGCCAGGTCTCTGTGGACAGGTCTGACGTTATTCTGATGGGCTTTCCTCTGTAAGTAAGGAGCCTCTTTGTCCTAGCAGCTTTCAAGAGATTATACCTACAATTATGATTCCTGAATTTGACTATCAGGTGCCTTGATGTTTTTCTGGAATCTATAATCTTGGGTGGAGACCGTTTGGCCTCTAGTACATGAACGCTGGTTCCATTCACGAGATTGGGAAAATTTTCATGAAGAACTTGTTCCACTATATCTTCTAGACTTCTTTCTTTCTCCTTGCCTTCAGGGATTCCAATAATTCTGATGTTGGAGTGTTTCATGGCATCATTTATTTCCCTGATTCTGTTTTCGTGGCTTCTAAGCTGTTTGTTCCAGGCTTCCTCCTGATCCTTTCTCTCTATCTGTTTGTCCTCCAGATCACTAATTCTATCTTCTGTCTCAGTTACCCTAGCTTTGAGAGAATTTAGATTAGATTGGAACTCATTGAGAGCATTGTGAACCTCATTCCTGGTAGCTTTCAGCTCTGCCCTAACATTGTGAACATCATCTCTGGTTGCTTTCAGTTTGGTCCTAATCAATTCTGTTTGGTCATCCATGGCTTTCTCCAACCTAGCTATTGCCTGGATAATTGTTAGCCTGAATTCTCTTTCCGACATATTGTCTATGTTGATAGCCATTAGCTCTGTTGCAGAAGGCCCATCCTCTGTATTTTTCTTCTGTTGGGCACTCCTCCTCCTAGTCATTTTGGTGAGAGATGGCTGCACGGATGTAGCTGGATGTATCGACTGTGGTGCAGTCAAGGTGCACTCTGGAACGCTTCTGAGCAATCAGGATTCCCCACCCAAACGAGAGAAAAAAAAAATAAAGAAAAAAAGAGAGAGAGAGAGACAGGAAAGAAAGGGGAGATAAAAGAGAAGGTTCAGCCCAAATGGGCTCCAAGGTAAGATTTATGAGGTATACAAACAAAAACAGACAAACAAAAGACTGATAAAAGTATATAACAAGAGAAAAAAATTATATATATGCAAATAAAGGAAGAACCTTGTCGAAAAGAACCCCAAGTGTAAGATTTATATACTATCAGGACAAACACAAAAACACAGAAACACTGGTGGAAGAAAAAGATGGGAGAGTGGTTATAAATTCTCAGTGTGGGTGAGGAAGGTCGTTTTGATTCTTCCTGGATGTATCTTGATATCTTTGTTAAAGGACTCAACTTTCCTAGGCTAAAGGGGGATTAAAAATTGGTTTACTTATAGGGGTAGTATTGATTGGGGAAAGGGGATTACTTTGAAGTTTAACTCTATATGAATATTAGAAAATAAAAATAAAAAAAGGAATAAACTAGACTAAACTAAACTAAAATTTAAAAAAATTCAAAAAATAGAAATGCAAAAGAAAAACACAGGTGTATGTATCAAAAAGTTCAGGTTAGAAGGTTATTATGGAATTTGATGTACTGGACAGCTTGTTGTGATGGTAAATAGGTTAAAAAATTATCTATAAAAAATGAGCAAGAATAGTGGGAACAAATTAAAAATAAAAGTTGTCCTATGAAGTAGTGGTGGTTGTTCTCTTGTAGTCTTTTTTTTTTTTTCCTGGTTGGTTTTCTGGGGGAGGGGCCTGCCACGTGGGTTTTCAGTCAATGATGTTCCCTGAGTTAAGTCCTCCAGTCCCCCTCAAGGGTTTGGGCTCTGAGGAAACCGGTTTTTTCAGGCTTTTGTTCTCTGGAGGTTTTTATGTTTGTTCACCTTTTTTTTTTCCTCTCGCCTTGACCGCTTCTGATGGTTTTTGTAGGTTTAGAGCAAAGCAAACTGCACCCTGATCTCCCTCTCAGAGAGAAGCCTCAGTCTGTTCTTCTGTGGGTGTTGCAGAGCCCATATAAATCCCCCCTTGGCCACTGGCAGAGCAGGTTCTGAGTCGCGGTCCCTGGGGACGCAGGATCTTCTGCTTGTACCCAAAACCACGGCAGCAGCAGCGGCTGTCTGGGCAGTTCCAGACTGCCAGAGAGGTTCCAAGCAGCGATCGCCACACACTGAGATTTTCCCGCTGGCCCCGGCTGGGAATGCCTGGTCTTTCTGGGTCTAAGAGCGCCCGGCTTGCGGCTTGCGGGCACCTCTTTCAGGGGAGAGTCTGGGGCGCGCATCTTAGGCTCTGAAACAATGGCGCGTGTCAAAGAGTGCCGGCTGGGCCTTTGTACCTCTCTCAGGGGAGGATGAGGGGCACGCGCATCTCAGGCTCTGTAGCAGGGCTCGCATGTTCTCCCGTCCGTCCTGTGTGGCTCCCATCCTTCACAGGGGCCAGAACCCACGCAATCTTGGGCGCGCTGGTGGCTCAGGGACCAAGACCTGGTTCCTCTGCCGCACTCTCTCTGGCTCAGCGCCAGGGGAGGCTGTCCTGGGACCAGGGACTTAAGCCCCTGTCCCTAGCTGCCCCGATTCCCACAACTCCCCCCCCCCACCGCGATCTTTTGCTCTTTTGGAGTGCTTTCAACCAGTCTCCAAGTTAATGCTGGTCCCCAGACGCAGGGCACTCTCGCTCGTATTAGGGATATTACTTTTCAACCGGTCACCTCTGGTGGCTCTCTCCCCCTTTTGTTTATCTTCCGATATCAGTCCACCTTTCCCACTCTGCTTTACCTGCCCACTGGCGTCTTCTGCCCCTGTAGAGATCCAGATGTGTATAATTCTGATCTCAGACTGATTTCATGGGTGATCGGAGTTTTTTGGTAGGTAATCAGCTCACTTTAGGGTACAGGTTGAAAAGGCGCCTCCTCCTACTTCCCTGCCATCTTGTCCCCCCCTCTTTCTCTCCATTGCTAATGCTTATTATGTCTACCTTACTCTCTAGTTTATTCAGAAATTCTTTGGCAGTAACTGTATACTAACATAGTGTTGGGTCCGTTATCAAAGGAATGAGACTGAGACAAAGTTATGCAAAGCCTTATTCTATGCCAAGCATTAGAAGTTAGACTGACCGGCCAGGGGAACAAGGCTGAGACAAAGTGAAAGTTATGTAAAGCTTTATTCTATGCCAAGCATTAGAAGTCAGACTGACCGGCTAGGGCCGCCTCTGAAGAGAGCGATGCCCTTGGTCTTACAGGCTAGTTTTTATAGGGCATAATCGCAGACATCTACATATGTGGCTTTGGCTGACTGGTTATCTCCTACCTGTGTGTTTTAGTAACGGTTACCTGGAACCGATACTAGTAACTGTTGAGGCATTTATCAAAACAACAAAATGGCTTTGTTTTAGGTATGTGTTTTAGTAATAGTTTCCTGGAACTGATATAAACAAAATGGTCTTGTTTTAGGTGTGTGTTTTAGTAACAGTTACCTGGAACTGATATCTGCCACTGTTGAGGCATTTATTAAATAACAAAATGTCTACCTAGGCAACATGGAGTCATTATGGATAAGAAAGCCCAGGTAGACCCTAGGGGGTTAACATGTTTTAACGTGGAATCGACCCCAACATCAGTTTAAGATATATGTGAAGTCCCTGGTTCTACCCATAGCTTCATGGTGATTCAAGTCTCTTCACATGTAGGCCCAGTGACTATTATGTAGGAGAGACACCAAAGAAATAAATATCTGTACCTGGGAGAAGCATCTGTGGGGACTGAGATTTACACACATGTGATCTCTCTAGTTCAGAAAGTATGTTGATAATGTGTTGCAAGTTTGCCAGTTTATGCAATGACTTTTCTCCCAAGACTTAAGTTTGCAAACATTACTGATTTAACAAAGATTTAGATTGTAGGAAGAGTTGAGTTTATGGAAAAAATATTACAGTAACCATTGAGTTCTATTTTCAGCATAACTATGATTCTTAAATCCATATAAGGCTCCAACATAACAAAGATGGCATCACGTTTCCTCTCCATCCTTTATGGCCACTGATCTGCAAGTCTCTGATTAAAGGAATTTAAAAGCTATTAGAAAATTATTTCCCTTTTTTTTCTTTCTGCACACTGGTTTTCTTTCATTTAATATATTTCTGCTAACTTTTTCTTCAGACATAAAATATCAGAATCCTAAATAAATTTACCTTAGGAATTTGAATGTAAGCTGTAAGTTTATATTAGATACCTGAATGTAAGCATTTTATTCAAATTTCACATTGTCATTCTGAAAAGATGAAAGTTAGGTTCCAAATTACATTTTTTTCTTTTTCATTTTTTTTTAATTGACATAATTTTGTGCTGTTTCTCTCGCTATGAGTAGAAGCCTACATTGGTGTAGAAAAAGCCTGGGAATAGCAATTAGACAATTGGGTTAGATTCTGGCTTTAGCTTTACTAGCTCTATGACTTTGGACAAAGCATTTCTCTGCTCTGTGTGTCAGTGTTCAATCTTCTTTATGGGTTATTGTGATGGTCTAAATATTAATTATATGCCAATGTATTTGTAATCTTAGTTTTATTTCATCTGTTAAGTAGTATTTGAGTTGCTTTGAAGGAGTCACAAGTAGACTTAAATTAAAAAGCTTCTGGGTCACTAAGGCAATTGCTACATACATAGCCAAGATCTATCTATGAAAAACCACAGCTAATATCATTCTCAATGGGGAAAAGCTAACAGCCTTCCCTTTGAGACCAGGAACACAAGGATGTTCATTCTCACCACTGGTGTTCAACATAGTACTAGAAGTCCTAGAAACAACAATCAGACAATAAAAAGAAATAAAAGGTATTTAAATTGGCAAAGAAGAAGTCAAATTTTCTCTCTTCACAGATGACATGATACTTTATATGGAAAATCCAAAAGACTCCATCCCCAAACTACTAGAACTCATACAGCAATTCAGTAATGTGGCAGAATACAAAGTCAATGTACAGAAGTCAGTTGCTTTCTAATACACTAGCATTGAAAAATATAGAAAGGGAAATTAGAGAATTGATTCCATTTACTATAGTACCAAGAACTATAAGATACCTGGGAATAAACCTAACCAAAGAGATAAAGGACCTGTAGTCGAGGAACTACAGAACACTCATGAAAGAAATTGAAGAAGACACAAAAAGATGAAAAAGCATTCCATGCTCAATGGATCAGAAGAATAAACACTGTTAAAATGTCTATACTGCCTAGAGCAATCAATACTTTCAATGCCATCAAAATTCCACCGGCATTTTTCAAAGAGCTAGAACAAACAATCTTAAAATTTGTATAGAACCAGAAGAGACCCTGAAGGGCTAAGGAAGTGTTGAAAAAGAAAAATAAAACTGGGGGCATCACAATGCCTGATTTCAAGCTTTACTACAAAGCTGTGATCACCAAGACAGCATGGTACTGGCACAAAAACAGACATATAGACCAGTGGAGCAGGGTAGAGAGCCCAAATATGGACCCTCAACTCTGATCAAATAATCTTCAACAAAGCAGGAAAAAAATACAGTGGAAAAAAGACAGTCTCTTCAATAAATGGTGCTGGGAAAACTGGACACCATGTATAGAAGAATGAAACTCAACCATTATATTACACCATACACAAAGATAAACTCAAAATGGATAAAAGAACTCAACTTGAAGCAGGAAACTATCAAAATCTTAGAGGAGAGCATAGGCAGTAACCTCTTCGACATTGGTGGCAGCAACTTCTTTCAAGACATGTTCCCAAAGGCAAAGGAAACAAAAGCAAAAATGAACTTTTGGGACTTCATCAAGATCAAAAGTTTCTGCATAGCAAAGGAAACAGTCAACAAACCAAAGAGCCAACCCACAGAATGGGAGAAGATTTTCACAAATGACAGTACAGACAAAGGGCTGATATTCAAGATCTATAAAAAACTCCTTAAACTCAACACTCAAAAAACAACAACAACAACAACAACAACAACAACAAAACAGATAATCATGTCAAAAAATGGGCAGAAGACATGAACAGACACTTCTCCAAAGAAGACACAAATGACTAACAGACACATGAAAAAATGTTCATCATCATTAGCTATCAGGGAGATTCAAATCAAAACCACATTGAGATACCACCTTGAGAATGGCCAAAATCACATTGAGATACTACATTGAGAATGGCCAAAATCAACAAGACAGTAAACAACAAGTGTTGGAGAGGATGTGGAGAAAAGGGAACCCTCTTACACTGTTGGTGGGAATGCAAGTTGGTGCAGCCACTTTGGAAAACAGTGTGAAGATTCCTTAAGAAATTAAAAATGGAGCTACCCTATGACCTTGTAATTGGGGTGTGTACCCCAAAGATACAGATGTTGTGAAAAGAAGGGTCATCTGTACCACAATGTTCATAGCAGCAATGGCCACAGTCACCAAACTGTGGAAACAGCCAACCAAACTGAAGTCAACAGACAAATGGATAAAAAAGATATGGTCCATATATACAATGGAGTATTATGCCTCCATCAGAAAGGATGAATACCCAACTTTTGTATCAATGTGAACAGGACTGGAGGGGATTATGATGAGTGAAATAAGTCAAGCAGAGAGAATTAATTATCATATGGGTTCACTTACTTGTGGAGATAAGGAATAATATGGAAGACATTGGGAGATGGAGAGGAGAAGTGAGTTGGGGGAAATCAGAGGGGTAGACAAACCATGAGAGACTGTGGACTCTGAGAAACAAACTGAAGGTTTTGGAGGGGAGAGGGGTGGGGGTTGGGAGGGCCTGGTGGTGGGTATTAAGAAGGACATGTATTGCATGGAGCGCTGGGTGTGATGCATAAACAGTGATTTTGGAACACTGAAAAAAAATAAAATTAAATAAAACTTTAAAATAAAGGTCAGATTATATAACAATAACATTTCTCTTAATTGCTCTTTGGAGTGGATAAGGTTGCCATCAACAGATCTCAGGATAGAAGGTAAGGCCTAGTAATTTGAATCAAGTTGATAATGTATCATTTCTAATACCCCTGGGAAGACAAAGGCTGTGTACACCTTAACATAGTTTTATGACTTCCAGAAAATATCTCACTCAGCGACATTACTGAGCTTGCTTACTCCCTCTAAATCCCCCTCAGTGATTTAGATTCTTTACTATCTCCCTCATTATACTAGAAATACAGTATTGCTTCCTTGCTTATTTTGGGGATTTTATTTCCTTTTCAGATGACCAATAGTCCAAGGTGCATGAATCAGCCAAACAAATTGTTTTACCTTGAGTCTTTCTTTTAGGAAGAAAATTGGATCTTTGCTCTGTGCTTCACTTTTTTCATTTCTTTCTACGTGATCTACCCAAAATGATAGTGTCAGACACAGCAAGACAGTTGTGTTCACTGCTGGTGTTAAGTCTGAAAATTAAATTGACAGAGAAAAACAAGAGGCCCAGTATTGTCAGGGACTCAACATGTGACGTCTGCTTAAGCTTGTGTTTGCCAACCCTAACTTCTCAGGTAGGCTAATGCAGCAAGCTGTACCTGCTGTTAGAAAATAAGTCACACAGGGCGCTCGCCCATCATGCAGCATATTTGAAAGAAGGACAAAAACCTCATTAACTGTAATAGATGACTTCCTGACTGCTATCAACTAGCCAGTGGAGAATAGCAATCTCAGAGTCATTTATTGATCTGGAAAGTTGGTTGTAAGTGTAAATTAGGGTTCCTCAACAGCAATACTATTGACATATTGGGCAGAATAACTCTTTGTTGTGAGGAGCTTTCCTTTGCATTGTAGGATATTTTACATCCCTGGCTTCCACCTGCTAGATGCCAATAACCCTACCACCACACCTCTACTCAGAAAAAACAAAAATTTCTCCAAACATGGCCAAATCCTCCCAATCTCCACCCCAAGAGAGAGGAATCACCCTGCTTGAAAACCACTGGTCTAAAAATAAAAGGGATCATGAGACTGGAGTCAGAATTGCAGAGTTTATCCTTGAGATCTTGCTTTCCCTTTCTGCTTCTTTACCCAGTTCTATTTTCCTTCTAATATCAATGCTACTGAAAAACATATTCTTTTTTCTGTATAAGTGGGATATGACATTTTACATTTTATGTAGGCAGAAAGTCTTCAATAGGTTTTAACCAAAGAAATACAATTCTAAATGTGAAGTTTCAGAGTTGGGCCCTTGTGAGTTCATGGTGTTAGAAGTGGATGGCATAAAAAGGATTGACCTAATTTTCCCAAAAGATCATTTACAGATTGCAGCCAGTAATCTGAGGAATCCAGACATTGTCAGCCTTTCACTATCAATAGTGTCATATTATCAGTAATGACTAGTTTGTTCACTGGTATATGATCTCATCTCAAAAATCCAGTTTGTCTAGATGTACAGATCTCATCCTATAGGGTAAATATTTGTTGGCTTCCCTCCCAACCTTCTCTTCTGTTTTCTTTTAGTGTAGCCACAGATTTTACTGCTAGATAAACTTGGATTTCACCCATGGTTCATGTCATCTGAAAAAGGTTCCAGCCCTGGCTGCAGGAGTGGTGCCCACAACACAGACCTAACCAGTTGGGTGGAGATTTAGTTGAGTATATAAAGATAGAGGAAAGCTTTCTTTCCTGTTGGACTTGAGCCAAGAAGAATGCAAGGCCGGAACTATCTAGAACTATTATAGCTTTTTGGAGTCTAAGAATGAAACCAGGCATGGAGGAGAACAGAACTCAACAAAAAGATGAGCAACCTGCTCCTAATGACAACTCTGAACTTTGAAAGCAGTTCAACGTCTGGACCATCCAGTTATGAGTCAGGCAAATCAGACTGGGTTTTCTGTCCCTCATAACCAAGAGTCTTAACCAAAACATCCAGTTATTTCTGATAGTCCTTGGAATTTTGTTCACTTGCTTACAAATAACCCTCTACTCCGTGTCCCTTAAGCAATACCTGCCATTCTACTGCCATTGCTGTTAGTGCTGGCATTACCACAATAACACAGATATCCATGCAAAGAGTAATATTGCTCTTATTCCCAAACCAGCAAATATCAGTCATAACAACATTGCCTTGTCTGGTTGCATCATAACTATAATGGAGGGAAGAGAGACCTTCTCACTCATTCATTGTCTTTATTACACTTTGTCTTTTCAGTATGAAAACAGGGTTACTTCAAGATCCCAGAGACCTTCTTAATGGAAGTACTTTTGCAGCTCCTATTTGTGTGTCTCCCAGCCATGGATTATAGATATGAACTAATAAGTCTCAGAGTTCAAGGGTTAGAACCTACTAGGGCTTCCCCATCCTCCATCCTCAGGTCTGTGGAGTGTATTTGTAACAACATCCTTTCTTCTTCTGTAGCCTATGACCCTTCATGAAAATGGAACCATGGTGATCCAAACCAGAAAAGAAAATAGTAATTAGCAAGCTCAGTGAAAATGCACTTCCTTGAAAATTAAATAACTAAAATGTTGAATTAAAAAAAATTTGAAAACATAGTATCCTTACATAAGAAGAAATCTGAGAGATTGTTTTAGTTTAAAGGAGTCATTCTATCTTATTTTGTTGTTTATTAAATCAGTAGTTGCAAAAGAATGTTCATGAAATATATGTATATATATGCATATATGTATATACATGTATGCATATATATACATATATACATATACATGTACATATACACATAGATAGGAATAGAGAAGAGATTTCCCCCAATAATAAAAACCATCTACAAATACTTACAACTAACATTATACATAGTCGTGAAGGCAGAACTCCCTAAGATGTGAAAAAGTCAAGGGTGAATGTCCTCATCACTTCTACTCAACATTTTACTAGAGGTCCTTGCCAGAGCAAGAAGGCAAGCAAAAGAAATATAAACATTATAAAAATCAGAAAGCAGGAAGCAAAACTGATTTTATTTGAAGATGACTTGATTGTTTGCATAGAAAATCCTAAGAAATCCTAAAACAGCATAGGGGAATGAGTAAGTACAGCTAGAAAAGTCAATACAAGGTCAAATTACCAAAAAAAACAAAACAAAAAAAAAAACCCCACTATTTATTCACAAAAATAATTTTAAAATAAAATAAAAAATCAATATTTATAATAAAATAAAAATATAAAGTACTCAGGAAAAAATTTAGCAAAATAAAAAGTGATTATTAAATCATTTTTGTTTTAGCAGTTTAATTTGGTTCATCTTAGATTCTGATTAATAATTTTAATAGAATTGTCTTATTGACTCTTATTGAATTATGTCATTTATTTTATTAAACATTTTGAACATATTGTTGTCTCACACTTTCAGTTTGAAGCCTTTGTATGTCAAATTCACTTTCAGTGAATTTGTTGGCTATCATATGTGATACCTTGTTTTCTTGTGCATTTTGAGTTTTGACTGTGAGCTCATATATCCTGGAACTTTACCTGTGAGAATTGTTTTGAGATCTAAAAGTAGGTTCCATCAGAGAAAATTTATATTTGCTTCTGCCAGTACCTCAGGGCACTACCAGCTTGAGATCACTTTAAAATAAATTCTCAGCTTGAGGTATTTTGGTCCAGCCATGTAATGTGAATTCAGGCTACCTATGGTTACAAATTCTCTGGGGAAAGTATTTTTCCTCTCTTCTAAGTGCTATGCTTCATGAAAGACAATTTTCTTTATAGTCCCCTGAAAGGAGATGAAATTTTTCCATTTCCTCATGATACCAACAGTTTAATCCTTTAACGTTGCAGATTATATGAGTCTCTCCTATTAGACTGCATTATTGACAGACCCTGAATTTTGTTTCCTTTACTTAAGCAAGGTGTGATACTGGAAAGTGTTAATCAAGTTCACCCAGCTTTTAAAATATGCTCACAGTCCAAAACCATTTTTAATGGTATCCTTAATCTCTCACGATCTGTGCCCTTATTTAGTTTTCGGTCTCTGAGTAAAAAGCCTCAGTCTACCAAACTCTCCTACTGCTGATGTACAAAGATGAGGACAAAGGCTCATGAGGTGAAGGGACTTTGCTGGCTTATGAATAAAGGGATATTGGTGCCAGTTGCCTGAGCCATGTTTCTGATGAAACAAAGCCTGAGTCAAAATAGTAAATGTTAAACATTATCATAGAGTATTTTTCAAAAAAAAAAAAAGTAGAGGAATTGGAGATAGCAAAAAAGGGAGAGCAGAAAGTGAGTGTGAGCAACAGGGATTCTCTTCATTGCTGATGGGGGTACAAAATGGTACGGCTACTTTGGAAGACAGTTTGGCATTTAAAAAAAAAAAGTAAGCATACTCTTATGGTACTATCCAACAATCGCACTCCTTGGTATTTACGCAAATGAGTTGAAAGCTTATGTCCACACAAAATCCTGCACAAAGATGGCTATGCCACTTTATTTATGATTGCCAAAATGTTAAAGCAGCTAAAATGTCCTTCAGTAAGCAACTAAGTAAATAAACTGTGGCATATCCAGACAATGAGATATTATTCAGTGCTAAAAAGAAATAAGCTGAGGCACCTGGGTGGCTCAGTGGGTTAAAGCCTCTGCCTTTGGCTCTGGTCATGATGCCAGGGTCCTGGGGATCGAGCCTCACATCGGGCTCTCTGCTCAGCAGGGAGCCTGCTTCCCTTCCTCTTTCTCTGCCTGCCTCTCTGCTTACTTGTGATCTCTGTCTGTCAAATAAATAAATAAAATCTTAAAAAAAAAAAGAAATAAGCTAACATGTCATGAAAAGACAAGGAGGAAACTTAATTGCATATTACTAAATGAAAGAAGCCAATCTGAAAAGGCTACTTACTATAAGATTCTGACTGTATGACATTCTGGAAAGGGAAAACTGTGGAGACAGTTAAAAGATCAATGATTGCCAGGGTTGAGGAGGTGGTGAATAGGCAAAGCACGGTGAATTTTTAAGGCAGTGAAAACATTCTGTATGAATCTATAACAATGGGTACATGGCACTGAGAATTTGTTGAAAGCCATACAGTGTGCAACACCAAGATTGAACCCATAGGTAAACTATGGGCTTTGAGTAATTATGCTGTGTCAATGAAGGTTCATCCATTTTAGGAAAGGTACCACTCTGGTGTGGGATGTTGATGGTAAAGGAGCTGTGCATGTGTGGAATCAAGAAGTATATGTAAATATAAATTACACTTATAGAATATTACAATAAAATTATAAATTATATAAAATAATATTAAAATAATATATATTCTGTATGTATAAATAGTATATATAAATTCTGCTAAATTTTCTGTGAATCTACAATTGCTATAAAAGATAAAGTTGATTTACAGGAATTAGAGAGTGCATGGCTCAACCTTTCCAGCTTCATATCAACTCAGCTTCTCTAGGATGAGAAGAAATTCTTCCACTCCTTGGAGGAGAAGAGGCAGTGTCATCCATGCAGGGTGCTAACTTGCTTTCACATGACTAGCTCCTGGGTGTTTTCTCATGATATGTTGCTGGGAGGAGCAACTGGAGAATGTCATTTTTGATTAGACACTGTTACTGTTTGAGCAGAAAGGGTTAGGGGATGAGAAGGGTCAGTACCAAGTTTTTTAAGAGCCGTATGTCAGGAGTCATCATGTCCAATTACCAACGGAGTGTGTTCACAATATCTGTCCTGGTGTCATGGCCTCATTGAGATATTGTATTTGTGACTTTTCTTTCAATATTTTTTGTCTTGGGAAAATTTATATAACACAAAATTTGCCATCTTAACCATTTTTAAGTATACAGTTCAATAGTATTAGACTTGAGGTGTTGTGCTACCATCACCACCATCCATCTCTAGAACATTTTTCATCTTGTAAAACCAAAACTCTGTTATTCCCATTAAACAATAACAACCCATCCCTTAAGCGCCCAGCCACTGAGAACTACCTTCTACTTTCTGTCTCTGTGATTTTAAATACTCGGAGGTAGAATCACATAGCATTGTCTTTTTGTGTCTGGCTTATTTCACTTATCATAATGTCCTTAGGGTTCATCCATGTTGTAGCATATGACAGAACTTCCTTCCTTTTTAAGGTTCAATAGTATTCTGTTATGGTACATACCATTTTTGTTATCCATTCATCCACCGGTGGATGCTCGGATTGCTTTTACATTTTAGCTATTATGAATAATGCTGTTATGAACATGGGTATACAAATATATGTTCAAGACCCTACTTCGTATTATTAGTGTATACCCAGAAGTGAAATTATTGGATCTTACAATAATTCTACTTTCAATTTTTTGAGGAATTGCCATGCTGTTTTACGCAGATGCTGTACAATTTTCCATTCTCACCAATATTACACAAAGGTTCCTATTTCTCCACATCCTTGTCAACACTAATTTTTCTGTTTTTTTTTATCGTAACCATCCTGACTGGTGGCTATCTCATGGTTGAATTGATATTTCATGGTAGTTTTGGTTTTCATTTACCTATTGATTAGTAATGTTAAACATTCTTTCATGTGCTTTTTGGCCATTTGTATAACTTCTTTGGAGAAATGTTTGTTCAAGTCCTCTGCCCATTTTTGTTGTTTGAGTTTAGGACTTCTCTACATATTCCAGGTATAAATCCTTTGTCAGATTTGTGATTTACAAATATTTCCTCCCGTTCTGAGTTGCCTTTTTACTGTGTTGAGAGTATTAGGAGGACAGGGTTCTTTTTGCTTATCCTGGCTCCTACAGACTGTTCCCAGAATACATCCATAGCCAACTGCCACATACCTGGACGTGGGGGCTGCCTTGCTGCTACTGCAGTGAGAGTTGAAATTGACCAAAATTTACCTTTCAAGCCTTTCCCTGGAAATTGTAAGCCTTCAATAGACTCTAGAATTCCAAAATAGTTGTCAGACAGATTCTGCCAGTGTAATTGTTGTGTAGGTGGAAGAGAGATTCTTGGCATCTTCCCAGAATCCCACTCCCCACTGTGTTTTTGCATGTGAATGAGCACATTACCCACAACATTACTATGTCCCTTGAAAAATAAGCCATGCAACATTTTTTGAACCTCAGTATTACCAAAAAATAGTGTCATGTCTGAGATTCTAAAATTGCTATATATTTTTTAATTGGTATTCAAAATTTGGAACTGGTTTTATTTTTCTTTTTGCTTTGGTCACTTGGAAGGTCAGAACCTAATTTTCTGCTATACTTAGTGAAGGAAAAAAGTATAGGAACATAATTCTGTTTTTCATAATTTATTATGTTCTCTTTGTCTCTAGTTTTACTTAGTCTATAAACATATTTTCTGGTTCAATTTTATTTTAATTTTATTGTCTTTCATATATTTTGATAAGTTGTCATAATCCTTAGTGAAATGTGGCAGTATATATACACATACATAAAAGGATAATTATTTCTTACTTTAGAGCAAAAAAGTATAATGGACCAATTTGTTACTTGGCTTTCAATTGTAATATAAGCAATGAACAATCAAGAGAGGAAATGTTCTATAAATATTACTTTCTCATTTGTCAGCTATTATTCTAGGCACTTTTATATCTTACTCATTTGGCCTCTCACACATTTGCCAACAAAGTGGTATGTTTCTTTCCATGTCATTCGTGGGGTATATGAAGCGTCATGATAACTCTGCACCTGAAATATGAGAAGCATCACCCTGAACAAAGTAAGATGCAGTCTATTTCCTATCGTTCTCTAGGAAAAAAAGACTTTGTTATGATAATACAGAGAAGATGCCATGAAGAGTTTACCCAATAGATTTTTGGCATCTTCTTTTCCTAACAACTACCAAAACGAAAATGCCATAATAATGAGTCAGTCAGTGTTCCTTGAGAATGAGTTAAGTACAGCCACTTTGAAAACTGCTCCAACACCTGCTCATAGAATAGAATTTTGTTTGAAAATAGGAGTCAGTTTCTAAAGCTAAATTGATATTTTATGGAACATTTCTATTTGATATACTTGTCACTACAACTAAGGTGACCTATTGCACAGACTCAACCAAAGCTCAATTGTGTTATTACACAACTGAGAGTCTAGTTGTGATACAGACTGTGTATTTCAGCACCAGCCTCTGGGTACTTACTTTGCTATACTTTTTCAAAGTCTAAGAGAGATTACCGGTTTCAGCAAATTGTTTAGCATTACTGTATGAAAGATGGTGTGTCATCTTTCTGTTGTTATTGTAATGAAATCTATTTAAACAGAGAAGCAAATTAGGTGTGATAATCTGTATCCACTTTCTTTATACATTAACATTACCATAATCAACCACAGTGATAAGAGTCTCAGTATCACATTTCTCTTAAACCCCATTTTATTTGCCTGGCCCTGTTCATTTGGCTTAGTCTTAAAAGAGTCTGTAGATGGTTGGAAATTTTGATCAACAAGTGTCTTCTCATCTGTTCTCTGTGGCTAGCATGTGAGAGCCAGAGAAATAAGTAAAAGCACTGAAACAGTTCTGGTTACTTGGAAGCCACATCAGATAATTTCATAATCTTTGTTTTGAATCTCTGCTGAATTCACAGTATTAGACAGCATTCCAGAGTCTATTTGTTTCCTTCTGGATTCAAGATTGTCCTCCACCTCTGTTCTCTCCGCTCAATAGTCCTTCTAGAATGAGTCAAACTTATTGTTTAAAGGATATTGCTTTATTTTTCTGCAATTAAGAGAAGATAAGCTCTGCATAAACATGCTCTGAAACTACACTTAAAATAGCAATAGGTAAACATAACAGGATGTTTATTTCCTACAGTATACCTTTCCTCTTTGGGTTAAAGCACCAGAATAATTTTGATGTAATGTCTGCTTAAGTCATATATGTTTAACTGCCCAAGTATGTGTGTGTCATGAGTGCAAATGGTTTTGTAAAAGAAAAAGATCAACGGGACAAAACTAAATGAAAATAGTATTTATCACCCATAGCACCCTGGTCTTCCCATTGAAATCTTCTCAAAGGAAGTACTACTAAAAATAGATGAACTAGAGATATGTAAATAAGCCATTTTTAAGTGCAGAAAGGGTCTTACCCTTCTGATTTATCTTCCAGAAATAGCTCACATTGTCCCATACAGGTCAAGTGGTTGATTCAGTCCCTCTGGCTCTGCACTAATAATCTAAACATAAAATAATTTTCTTTCACTTTAGTTCTTCATTCAAAACCTGTATTAACTATACACATGCACACAGAGAGAATTTTATTTTTAGTTCATATATTTAAATTATCTCTTCTGAATACTGCTCCAGAGTCCATGTCCTTCAGAAACTCCTTTTTACTGGAGCTGAACCTATAACCATGCCAGCTGGCCTATAAGTGAAGGTGTCACTACCAACAAACCATCACCTGGATATAATTTTTGAGTGGTTTCTCTGCTCCATTTTGAGTAAAAACAGGTCATCATAATAAAGTATTAGCATTGCAGAATTCCTAAAGTATTCTCCCGGCAGGTATAAAATGTATGCAGGTGGTCGCCATCCTACTCGTCTTGTAAATTATAGTTTTGCACTCTCAGAAACACACGTAATCCTTGAATCCTCTTCTATTATTTCTCCTTTTCCTTTTCTTACCTTTAATTGTTCTTTCCTGTCTAGACTTGTCAGAGGCACCCACAGGCATTCGTATGTCATTTTGGACTAATGAGTCCGTTGATGGACAGATTAAGCATCCTTATTCTCTCACCTGGGCTTCATGATGACAGCGGTCATTGGCTAGGATGTAGCTTTAATCACTGCTTTTGGAAAATTATTTCTCTTTCTAAGTTAATTGCTCCCTGATTACCATAGAGAACAATCTTCTGACCTTGACTTTATTAGTCCTGAATTTTTACTAGCTGAGCTATCCAATCCAAACTATTCCCATCTGTTTCTCTCAGTACCGTGCAATTGCTCTCCAGGATAATGGAGTAAATGAGAATTTCTCATAAGGGATCCCCATGGAGCTAATGCCTACATTAACAGTCCCAAAGATGTTACTGGAAATGTCAGTAGGGTAATGAATGAGGTAGTGGAGCATGGTGACTAGAAAGACATTAGAGTGAAGATTACTTGCTGGCTCAGGATCAGACTGAAGTTCTCATCAGTCTGCTTCCACACAAAGGAAGAAATGTATCCTTCTACTATTTCTGCAAAGCAAAGAAAATGTAAGGCTATCATATTTATTACTCAGAGCTTTGCAATTGATGTTATCAAGGAAGAAAAAAATACATAACTTTAAACTGAAGATTATCTATTTTTCCTAGAGCCCATTAGCCAAAAATGTTCCCAGAGGTGAGGCCATCTCTCTCCATTGCTCCTAGCCTACTACCATGTTTTAAGGGCAATTTCTGTCCCATTAATTAGAATTGTCTTTGACACTGTTCTCTCTTCTCAGGATCCAAAACCCAACTCTCTCTTTAACACTATCTGTGAAGAGGGTTCTTCTCAACCCCAGAACAAGGCCCAGCCCTTCCTGCTCCAGCCCAATGGTTGGAAATGGCATCTCTTTCCATCAGAGGAAACCCCACTCCCAACCCAGACCTTATTCCTGTATTTATGGAGTGGTCTGATTTTCTCTAAAGGTCAAAAAGATAGTCATTAGTCATTAGAAGAAACAACACATGCCTTAAAGTCTAAAGTATTGAACCTAAAAAACTGGGTCATTGGAGTCCAGGTAAGGAACTATATTTAGACAAAACATAATACTAACTATTTGAGGACTCATTCTGAACTACAGACATATTTAATTTATATGATTTAACAGAATAACAAAAAATATAAAAGATGCAAATTTCTATTAATCCAAAGATTATTCATTTACAATGAGTATATACTTTTTTGTCTTAGCTTTATTTAAAAAGCTCATCAATTTCCACATTAAAATTCAGAAAATATTTTGATTCTTCAAATG
The DNA here is from genome assembly GCF_002288905.1 of Enhydra lutris kenyoni. Lineage (NCBI taxonomy): Eukaryota > Metazoa > Chordata > Mammalia > Carnivora > Mustelidae > Enhydra > Enhydra lutris. Next base: position 55,027,951 of record NW_019154087.1, on the reverse strand, counting down.
CCAAATTTCTAGTTTCAATCATTTGAAGGGTCTAATTCCAGCCAACATGTAATAGAAACTATTGCCAGCTTTAAAATAGCACTTTGTCTCATCCATGTACTCTTTATCTAAAAGCCAGCCCACAGCTGCCTCCTAACAAAAGCACTTGGGGCATGTTTTGAAATACAGATTTTCTAGCTACCACCTTAGATCTATGGATTCAAAATCTTTAGCATTACAGTCCTGGAAATTTGTATTTTTAATGAACATCTCCAGTTGATTCTGATTCTGAATGAAGTTTAAGAATCATTATAATACTTGCCTTCTTGCCACAGGGAAGATCAGGCTCTGACCACCTTGTCCCCCATGAGTCTGTCAAGCATCTTCCCTTAGATGCAGCTGTTGTATAGAGGGGAGATAACTAGCTTGCAGGCAGAAAAACAGTGTAACACTGCAATTTCAGTCCTTCCTCTAGCCCTCATTTACTGTATAGAGATTAGCAAATTATTTATCCTTCTTGACTTCAATGAACTCATTTTTAAAATAGAAATTTTTGAGGGGCATCTGGGTGGCTCAGTTGGTTAAGCATCTGAATCTTAGCTTCAGCTCAGGTCATGGCCTCAGGGGCATGAGATCGAGCTCTGGGTCAGGCTCCCTGCTCAAAAGGGAGTCTGCTTCCCTTCTCTCTCTCCCTCTGCCACTACCCTTGCTCATGGACTCTCTCTCTCTCTCTCCCTAAAATAAATCTTTAAAAAATTAAAAATAAATAAATAAATAAATAAATTTTTTTCAAGATGGAATGGGATAATGTAAGTGAACTGTTTACTAAACCATACAACTCCTACAAGCAGAAGGGCCTGTAATTAGTGCACAGATTCTCCTTTCTATAGCTCAATGATTTCCCTTCTTTCCCCATTGGAAAGAACTAGAATAGTTTCCATGGAAGGTAAGGATTGGGGCAGCTAACCTGTACTTGAAATTGCAGCACTTATTTTCTTTGTCTCAGCCCTTCCCTTGTAATGTGACAGCTCCTAATCCTTCAGCTACAGAAGGTTAATCCCTCTTAGGACTGTTAATTGACTGTCATGTTTGTATAACTCACAGTACTCATGGCAAGCCCAAGGAAGAGGAATGTGAGGAGATAGAGTGCAGCCGCAGAACTCAGCTCAATTGGTGGACTTGGTAGAGGATCATGATTTTCAGTCATGCACCCGTCATAAAAGATTTGTAAGCACATCCTCAGTGTGCCTATATTTTGACAAATAATTTAAAATGCTTATACTGCCATATTAACTTATTATGTAGATTATAAGTATATACAAAAATAGAAAATTGAAAGGATGAAATAGAAAATAAATATACAAAATTATGAAAGTGCCACTGAATTGTACTCTTATAAATTGTTAGGATGATAAATTTTATGTAATATAAATTTACCATAAGAAAACATTTAAAAATTTTTAATAGAAATAGAAATAATATTCTAACACAGCGCACATTGCCTTGTGTTCCCTGAGGTGTTTGGCTTGAGAGATGAGGGATGCTTAAAGCAAAGGAAACAGTTAACAAAACCAAAAGACAACTGACAGAATGGGAGAAGATATTTACAAACGACATATCAGATAAAGGGCTAGTGTCCAAAATCTATAAAGAATTTGGCAAACTCAACACCCAAAGAACAAATAATCCAATCAAGAAATGGGCAGAAGACATGAACAGACATTTCTGCCAAGAAGATTCAGATGACCAACAGACACATGAAAAAGTGCTCAATGTCACTCGGCATCAGGGAAATACAAATCAAAACCACAATGAGATATCACCTCACACCAGTCAGAATGGCTAAAATTAACAAGTCAGGGAATGACAGATGCTGGCGAGGATGCGGAGAAAGGGGAACCCTCCTACACTGTTGGTGGGAATGCAAGATGGTGCAACCACTCTGGAAAACAGCATGGAGGTTCCTCAAAATGTTGAAAATAGAACTACCCTATGACCCAGCAATTGCACTACTGGGTATTTACCCTAAAGATACAAACATAGTGATCCGAAGGGGCACGTGCACCCGAATGTTTATAGCAGCAATGTCTATAATAGCCAAACTATGGAAAGAACCTAGATGTCCATCAACAGATGAGTGGATAAAGAAGAAGTGGTATATATACACAATGGAATACTATGCAGCCATCAAAAGAAATGAAATCTTGCCATTTGCGATGACGTGGATGGAACTAGAGGGTATCATGCTTAGCGAAATAAGTCAATCGGAGAAAGACAACTATCATATGATCTCCCTGATATGAGGATGAGGAGATGCAATATAGGGGGTTAAGGGGGTAGGAGAAGAGTAAATGAAACATGATGGGATTGGGAGGGAGACAGACCATAAGTGACTCTTAATCTCACAAAACAAACTGAGGGTTGATGGGGGGAGGGGGGTTTGGGGGGGTGGGGTTATGGACATTGGGGAGGGTATGTGCTATGGTGAGTTTTGTGAAGTGTGTAAACCTGGCGATTCACAGACCTGTACCCCTGGGGATAAAAATATATTATATGTTTATAAAAAATAAAAAAAATTTTTTAAAAATTAAAAAAGAAAAAAATTCTGGAGACTCATTGTATATAAATAGTAATTACGAATGAAATTGATCTGAGAATTTATTTATATTATGTATATTTATATTATGTATAAATAATATATTATGTATAATAGATATGTATAATATATTATGTATATTATGTATTTATGTATATTATTCTACTATCATTACTTGATGAAGTGTTTCTCAAAGGAAGGACTATATTTCAGTTGCATTTTTATTCTTTTTAAAATCTTTTTAAAATCAAATCTAATACCTGCCTGGAACATCATAGATGTTTAATAAATTAATAAAAACTATTAACAATTCTGTTTGTTTTAGAGTGATAAGAGCATAATATTCTTGAGAATAACAGACAATAAATATGTGATGGTAATTTATATGATAGTTCATCGATGAATAATAAAACATGCCTTTATTTTAAAAACTAAAAAAATTAAAATCCACACCTGTTTTTAAAATGTAGCTGAATTATAAAGACACAAATGGAAAGCAACATCGTACTAATTTTCGTCATAGTATATTATGTTTTGAATTTCATGTACTATATTATCAACTCCATGTGATAATGCTATTTGTGAATATTTAGTAGCACAACTGGATTAAGCAGAATCAATTGTACTTTGACCTAAAATGATGTGTTGAAATTTTTAGAAGAGATAGAAAGAACAGCGGTTTGATAGCCACTAAAAGTGCTACCTGGAACTCTAATATTGTAAGCCAATACTGCCCCTACTTTAGCTTACTCTACTCCAGCAAAGTTATTAGCTTTCATATATTTAAGCTTCTTTAGGTTTATTAAGTGTTTACATAACTTCAACCACCCAGATGCAAAAACCTGAAGGGGCTAAATGTTAATTCTTGGTAGAAATCACTGAAATCCAAGACATGCAAAAATGTGTACAGAATGAACACAAATTAATGATTACTTAATAAGACATTTGAATTTCTCATAATAGAAATGATCTCTACAGATAAAATATAATAAAATAAGGGCTGGCATATCTGCTGAAAATTCTCTACTTCAATATCAGAAGTTCAAAGAGCATTAAGACCTTTGACCACAAGCAGATTCAAAACAATTACTGAATTTTCAAGCACACTGTATGGAATGAATACAAATCAACACTTCCTAGATCTTCATGTACTTTAAGATAGTCCAGGGAACAATTTAGTGTATAAAAATGTTTGGAAAACAGAAATACATAAATTTTAAGAAGAGCACAAGAAGATAGATAGGGACTATCATCAAAATATTGGTGGCTCAAAATAAAACAACGCTAGTAAATTATTATTTATCCCCAGAAAGATTCATGTGCTTATGTAATCAGTTTTCTTAAAAGAACAAAACTGGAATTTTATGATGGTCCTTTACTTGGTGGCAGGTTCTAGGAGGCCTATAAATCTGGTAGATGTGATTCAGTTTATGTAAAAAAACAAAAACAAGCATTAAATGAATATAATTATTTGGCTTTATTCCTATTTCTTAAACTTGTTTCAGAGTACAAGATGTACAATTTATTTGTACAGAGTAACTTGTAAATTGCCTTTGTGGTAATAGGAAAGAGTGATTTCACAGCCTTCTAGATGATAATGTTGATTGTTCTAAGATGTTAGAATTAAATTAAAGTCAACTTAAATATCAGGCAACCTGTAAAACCATAAAAATCCATTATTTCTATATAAATGCAAGCAGAATCTTAATTTATAAAACATATTTAGAATCTGTCATGTTCAGGGATTATGAATATGCTCCCTTTGTCTATGGACCCAAAGGACATACTGTTCTCTTTGTTGTGCAGTGGTGTTGACTTGCTTGCCCTAAGTTAGCTCCATGTCCAACACTGGTTCCTTGGGGACCAGTGGGTAAATCATCTGCAACAGCTGGCAGGGTTAGAGGGCAGCTATGCGCAAGAAGGCATCACCTAAAAACCAAAAAGTGCCTGGAACTGCCAAAGTTTGAGTTGGTTGCCAAGCAGCAACCCTGGATCTAGAAACTATTAGAAATGTAGAAGGGTTCTCCCCATGGCTATTCTAAATATGCGAATTAGCAAATCTTCTCTTAGAGGTAAATCACCACATAAGAATAAGTGTTTTAATAAGACATGTTGCTATATAATATCTCTGGGAAAAAAAAATTGTCCTAAGTGGCATAACATTATTATTACTGACTTAATTGTTTTAGTGAGAAGTTTATATTTCAAGCATGTAAAAATGTGTGATAAAAATAAAGGCAGCAAGGGCTCCTAGGTGGCTCTGCCTTCAGCTCAGGTCATGATCCCGGGGTGCTGAGATCGAGTCCTGTATTCGTCTCCCTGCTCAGCAGGAAGCCTGCTTCTCCCTCTGCCCCTCATCCTACTCATGCTCTCTCTCTCAAAGAAATAAATAAAATCTTAAAAAAAATACATAGTGGCACCAAAGAAGAAAACATAAAGTTTGGAAAGATAAACAATGAGAATTTAAGTTATAATAGATAATGCATTTTCCATTCAATAAGTGCTTTAGAAAATTAATTTAAAAATAAATCCTCCATGTTTTCACAGTCTATGATTGTGAGGCAGTATAGAACAACATGTAAGGGCACAGAATCTCAATCAGAAATCCCAAAGCTGGAGTCCTGATTCCATCACTTGCTGTCTAGCTGTGCAATCTTTGAAACTTATTTACCTTCTCTGTTTCTGAAATTGTAAAATAAAAATAATATTGATACTTATCATTAAGTATCTTTATTATAAGAATTAGATAATTTATGTAAATATCCTAGCCTATATCCAGTTAATACCATTTTTATTTTTATTAAATTATCATGATTAGAGTGACATCATTTTACTTTTTATGGCTTTCAATGATCTCTAATGTGAAATTAAAACAAAAGATAAGAAATATGAACAATCATGTGTCTTTAGGTTTTAAGATATCACTGCATTTTATTCCATAAAATTATACACTTTATCAAATCAGTATTTTAAAAGTAATGCTATATGGAGAAATATATTAGCATAAGCAATCAGAATATTATTAAAAACCAGATCTAAGAGGTACCTTTTGAACTTTCAATTTTTACAGATGAAGTAGATATGAATGAATGAAGTGATTCACTCAGGGCTCTCATTAACTTGTGACAATTCAGTTTCTGCCATAAGTTCAGCATTTATTCAGCTGAATTTATTCAATATTCATTATTTCATTCAGTTATTCATTTGATCAGCAGATCCTTATTGACATTAATAATATTGATGACACCCGGCTCTATCTCTCTGCTGCTTGTTGACAATGTAGGGAATAAAATGCAAACTTAAAGGACATAAAAATAATCGAAATTTGTAATACATATAAATTTCATTGATATTAAAGAATGTTTAATTAGTGATCAGGGGGGTTATCAACCTAAACTTCATAGAGGTAGCAGATGATGGTAAGAGTTTAAAGGCAAGAAGGACTGTACTCCATATAAGCTTCATATAGAAAATAGAGTGTACCAAGTAAAATAATATCTATGTTTCAACTAGTTATAACCATCTTGCTACTTTGCAACAGTAAAGGCTCTATTTTTTGACCTTGGCACACGACTTCCCTTTACATGAAACTCCACTGGGTGAGCTATGGGGAACACAATATGGTCATTACCCCTGTCATGTAGACTGTCTACGTGCATAAAGCTGTATAGCAGAACCCATATATGTTCACGAACTTAGTTCACAAGCATTTGTCACAACCCCATCCTCCCCCCAAATTAGTACACTGGTTTTTATTTCAGGTACAGACAATTAAAAAACTGTTATAAAGTATTTGCCCCCACATCAGCCCAAGGAAGCTGAGTATCAACACAACGAAAAGCCAGCCTCGTTACACCTGTCATTAGAAACAGTGTGCCCTTTTAGTAATCTCAATACTTTTGTAACTGTTCTGTTTTCTTTCTTCCACATCCAAAGAGTACAACCTATGACTGCTAATTGTGGTTCAATGAGTTCTTGCATCACACGTCAATAAAAGTATTTTTTTTATTGCATCTCCCTGTCTGAATGTTACCCCCATCTCCATTAATCATTTTAAGTCTTTGTCATTAATTCTTCTTTTTCAGACTTCTTTGGGGGTCCCAGGAATTACCTAACTTTTTTTCTTTTCTCTATCTATACTTCCTTATTGGATGAGTTCTTCTAGTTCTGTGGGTTTAAGGATAACCAATACGATGAAGGTTTCTGAATTCATAATTCCTTGTCTGATCTCTCTTCTGAATCTCAGGAGATTCACCTGTCCAACTTCCTTCTCACCATATCCAACCGACTACTTAGTATCTCTACATAGATATATAATAGACAACTAAAATTTACTTTTCTAAAGGTAAGTCATCCCTGGAATAGTGAGGGATAAGAGCAACTCAGCCTGGGGCCTGCCCTAGCTAACTGCATTGGAAAGAAGATATCACTGTCCCAATATTTCATAGAGCCCTGGGCATTTGAGTAAAAGAATGCATTTTAAAACAGAGTTTTAATTAAGTCCAGAAAAAAGAGTAAGGTAAATGTCCCTGTGGCCCAGCACACCATTCCATATACACCAGCCATCTTCCTCACTGCAACTAGAATTAGTCATTAAAAAGTATACCAGGCCACTCAGCAATAAGAATCCTGTGAGCATTCCTCACTGCAAGTCTTTGATTCAATATTGATAATAAGAAAACAACCAACTCAAAAATGTGCGAGGATTTGAACACTCTTCACCAAAGAAGACATACAGATGATAAAGAAGCAGACAAAAGATGTTCAACATTTCTAGCCCATTATTAGGAAAATGAAAATTAAAACAACAGTGATATACCACTACACACTAAGTAGAGTGGCTAAAATTTAAAAACAAAACACAAAATAACGGACCGTTACAAGAGTTAGCAGAATATGGACAGTTGGAAGTTCATGTGTTGTGGGGAATGTATAAAGGTTCAACCACTTTGGAAAATGATGTGGTTTCTTGAAAAGTTTGATGTACATCTAACATATGTCTCAGTCATTCTGCTCTTAGATATTTTATCCAAGAGAAACGAAAGCATATAAATACTTGTACACAAATTTCCAAAGAAGCTTTATTTATAATAGCAAAACCCCTGGAGATAATCTAAATGTTCATTATTAGGTGTAGAAATAAGCAAGTGAAGAAGTAAACTAAGAACTACGGAATTTTTATGCAATTGGATATTACTCAGCAATACAAAGTATGGTACTACTGATGCATAAAACAATGGGGATGACCTTTAAAATAATCAAGCTTAGTAAAGAAGCTGAACCAGAAAAGAGTATACACATTTTATATTATTCCGATTCTAGAATGGAATGTCCAAATCTAGAACAGTCAGACCAATCTAGAGTGATAGAAAGCAGATCAGTACTTGGCTGGACCCGAGGGCGGTGGGCAGAGGCCAGATGGAGGAATTACATAGGGATACAAGGAAATCTTTTAGGGAAAGGTTATGTTCATTATATTAATTGCAGTAATGGTTTTAATATGTTTATACATATATCAGAATTTACCAAATTGTATATTTTAAACGTTTGTAATTTACAGTTTGTCAATTATACCTCAATACATTTGTAAAATTATATTAAATCAGATCCTATCACTCTTCTGCTCAAAGCCTTCTATTGCCCTCCCAGAATTTTTAGAATAAAATTTAAAGTACCTGAAATGAGATAAAAATTTCTACATAATCTGGCCCCTGGCGAGGGTTTCACCTGCTTTTTTACAGTCATTCTTTCCATTGTTAAGTCTATCTTGCCTCCATAATGGTCCTGAATATGGCAAATATGATTCCCATCAGGCCCATCTGCTATTTCCAACTGCACACACCTCCCTTATTCACACGAATACTCAAAAATTTTGCTTCCTTACTTTTTAAAATTCTCTAATCAAAGGCCACCTCCTCAGAGAAGCCTTCCCTGACCACACTATTTATAGCAGCCCCCACACACTCATCATTTTTCATTCTTGATCCCATTATCCCAACCCATTTATCTCCCTGGATACTATAACTACCTGGTATTATATGAATTTGCTTAATTTATTTATTGTCCATTTTCCCCATTAGAATGTGACAGCTATGGCAAAGGAGAACCCAATGTTTTGCTCAGTAGTATAGCTCCATCACCTGCAATAGGGTCTAACATATTCTGCACCCAATAAAGAAACACTGACACAATGAAAGAATGTTAAACCCTTCTCTGTACACTATTACACTGAAATAGCCTTCCTCCCTTATTTAAAAATTTTCCTTCATTTTTAAAAATTCTTGTGATATGCTGCAGTTGTATAAGTACTAAGACTGGAGTCTTAGAAAAACTGTAGATACTGCTCCCCACCTAGCTTTCCCCAGAGTGCAAAGGATCATGCTGAAATGAGTAGTGATGCCTAAAATACATAGAATGTTATGATCCCTAAAGGAAATATATTTAAAAAAATAAAGGATATTTTAAAGAACCTAAGAGTTAGAAAAAAATCAATAGTAAATGACACTGAATTATATCACATTGAAGAAACATAATACAAAATGCCAAAGTACTCAACTAGAAGGATTTTATTCTACTATAGTCAACAAATAGTTTTTGTACATGTAGGTACAAGAAATTGTTTTCCATTACAAATAAAGCCTTACATAAAATATAATTTACTTTGTTCATACCTTTTTAACCCCCCCTTTTTTTTAAGTTTTCCCTCTTAGTACACAAAAGTAAAAGGCCTGATAAATTTAAGATGTACCTAACACATTTAGTTGCACAGGACATATTAAATATATATATATATCATATATATATTAAATATATAAATATATATATAACATATATATTAAATATATGTGTATATATATACACACACATATATGTACATATATATTTATATACATATATATAAAATGGATGTGAAAGTAGAGAAACGAGTCTAGGTCTGTCTAAACTGCTTTAAACCATATCCCTGTAGCTCAGGCACAAAGGCAGAGCCATTTGTGTGCATGGAGAAGAAAGCATTCATTTGTTAGGCTCCAAAAGTAGAGTCCTGGTGTCTAAGTGTCCTTTAACTAGATGACTCCTGTGGTTATGCCCATTCTTTCGAGTCCTTTCCCAGCGCTCTCAGCTTTCAATTGCCACTGGAAGCAGTTTAGGCTTCTTGGTGTGTTGGGTGTGCACATGTTGAAGAAGACATTGTAGGGTTGTATGCTTATCTGAACTCAGCAAGCTGCCCTGTAGAACTGGTGTTAACAAAGTGGTTCAGTTCTGACTTGTGTTGCTTCAGAAAAGGCTGGAGGAGACCTGCGTCGGCTTCCATATTGGCTTTAATTGGTAGACCCAATAGAAAAATGCCAAAGATGTATGCTAATCCTATTGCAGACCCCTGAAGCAAATGTGAGTCTTCCTCAGTTTCTCAGGTAGAAGTTTCCACCAGAGAACCAAAGCCTTCTTTGGGCCCAGTTAAAGTACTTGACAGAACAAAGCTTGGTTCTGTTTCACTCATGCCTTGGTTAGATCCCAAAATATATTTAGCATCAGAGAGCTTTTGCATATTTTTGTAAGGATATTTTCATCAACTGTTATTGCCTCTTAGATAATATGACACATGAGAGTTTTTTTGTAACAAAATTTTTATGTAACAAAAACTGCTTCAAATTGAGAAGTAATGTATTATCAGCCACCTGGTACTTCATACTAGATACCAAAATATGCCCCAAATGTCTTTATGTACCTAATAAGGGGCTATTTTTCTTATTGAAAATGGTGTTTAAAGAGTGCTTTATGTCAGGTGATTAACACTCTCCCAACCTGTGGTTCTCACAAATGCAAAGCAGAACAGAATTTCATTCTTTTGTTCGGGATTTAGCCTGAGAAAAATATTTCCCTGCCATAAAGACAAAAACCACAGCTGGATGGATGGGGAAAAAAAAAAGCACTCATGAAATTTTAAAACCTGAAGTGTATTTTAAATTACAAATTACTTCAGACATCATAAATATTCTTAATTCTCAGGCCCGTTAACTAATCTCTACCTCCTTTCCTAGCCCATTTCTAATGGGAAGTGTCAGTTGCTAAATGTGGAGGAAAAAAAAAAAAAGAATTCTTTAAGTCCATGGCTGAAATTTCAGAAGACTTGTTTCTTTTTCTTAAACTTGTTTCAGGTTTTTAATATTTGCTTTACGGAAGAAAATATCTGTCTGTTATGTAAATCCAACACTCGATACTCTATTCTACACAGAATTTAATAGCATTTTGATTTTTTCATTTCTTTCCTCTTGAAATGTTTACATGTTAAATATTTGTTCATATCTCAACTACCTTAAACCCCTTACAGCACACTGAATGGTGAACAGAGTTCATCCACTTGCTCTGTGTGATACATCACAGAGACGCCTTGTTGAGTCACCACTGCTGAATATGAGAACTACTAGAGAAATGGACACCACTGACCAGTTCACTGGACAAGCAATTATTCACACATTATGGTGGCTGATGACTATATATAAAAGATTCAGTATGATGAAAAGGACATCATCCCTACTCCTGAATTTCCACCAGGCAGAATGGCAATACTGTATGTGTGATAAGAGTGATAGAACGGTCATTTCAAAAAGCACCACATGCTTTATAAAAACACTAAACTAAAAATCCATGAACTAAAAAATCTGCCCCTCCTTTTAAAAGCCTTGAAGAACACTATTCAGTACTTAACAACTAAAATAGTATAAGAGATAATCATGTACAATTTCCTACGATGGCATTCAAAATAAATTCTGAGGAAATAGTTTTCTCTTAGAACAAGTATTGTGTTATACATAATCATTTAATCTTCTTTTATGTGCTAATTTTTAGAGATAATTTTTACTTCACACTTTCATGTTAAGATTAAAGTACATTTTCTTTAAAATATGGCAACAATCATTATTTCAGGACTTCACAAAGTCTTGTGGTAAAAAGCTTATTGTTCTCATTATGCCTCTTAGGGTGGAATCTAATTCCCTTTGATATGCCATTCTGCACATAGGTCAGTCACAATATCTGAATAATGGCAAAAGATACAATAAATTGTGATTCTTCTTCTTCTTCTCCTTCTCCTTCTCCTTCTCCTTCTCCTTCTTCTTCTTCTTTTGGTTGCAGTTACATTTTGCCATTTATTTACCATTATGTAAATTAACTGATCATTACAGGCATGCTTCATGATTGAACTAGCCTTGATTCACAATCAGTTAAAATGAGAGACTTGTTGCTCATTATATACCAGCTGAGTAAGCTTAACCGCTGTAGCCTTTGATCAAGACAGATGGCATTGTAGAAACTAACCACGTGTGTCACCCCTGCCTGCTGCCACCAGGTTACTATGCTCTCACCCTACTTCCTTCAGTGCAGAGTACATTATATGGTTTTGTCCCAGTACAGGTCCTGTTTCACTGATTGTGGATCAGAGACAAGGATGGTTTATTACTCAGAGCACCTGCAGTAGTCAGAGTATGGGCATCTGTGCTGGTTCTCCATGGCCCAGTTCACACTGGGTAATAGCGTGGGAGCCAGCTGATGTACTTATACTGAGTGGACTGGTCACTGGAGAGAAATCCTGAGCTATGGAAACCCAAATCAATTGTAATGTACACCAGCTTTATGCTGTAGAGGGAGACACTAACTTTCTCTTCCAAAGCTCTTCATTATATAAACCTCTGTGGAAGATGTTAAAGAGCACAGTGCCTCTGCAAGCAAGATAGGCAGAAATGCAAGAGATTCATACAGAATTGTATTCCAACATTAATTCCACCTGATGTAATGCATGCAGTTGTCCTCCCTGAGCATGTAAATAGTGGAAGGAAGAAAGTCTAAAGCAGGTGGTTCATAAAGAGCTATGCATCTTGCTACACAAGAGCTACCAAAGGACACAGCGGCAATCAGAGAAAAAGATTTCCATGTCACCTACTGTAAAGACAAGCCTTCTAACAAATAATATTTGTCAATGTAGACAGTTCCTGTCTTCCTCATAGACCCTTCAGATTGTCCTTTTGTGAACTATCTTCTCTTTGGTTCTTTCTGTCCATGGTGTTCTTTTATCAACTACTCTACATAACGGAGGGTATGGTGTAGAACACACTGCCCAGGACTCAGAACACTGGATTCTAAACTCAATTCTTCAATATACTAGTTATGTGATCTTGAGTAAGTCATCCAAAATCACTCAGTCATCATTTTCTTCTCTGTGAAATGAGAAGGTCAAATTTCCAACACTGTTCTGTTCCCCAATTACTTTTTACTTGTGGTTCCATGGTTTAATTCCTCAGGTTTGTTATTGATGTGTGTCTGCATGTATGCATGAGGGAGTAGAGAATAAAAAAGAAGGAGAGGGGAGACTGGCAGGTTAATTTGCCTTTAATGTTGTCCTTAATTTGACCCCTAAGGAAAGCCCAAATCCCCATTTATTTATTGAGTACTCATTACACAATATATTGTAAAAAATTGTCAAGTAGAAAATTTCCAAGAAAAGGTCTATTCTGGCCAGTCATGAGCATACTACATATATTAGCTTGATCATGCTATTTAGTCTTCAAAATAACCCTGGCAGATTGGTATACTTCCTGTCACCTCTACGGTACAGAGAGGATTTGTACTGAAGGCAGACATGGGTTCAGATCTTGATTCTGCTGCTTGGTAACACAATGATCTTAGATAAGTTCCTTTTTTTAAATCTTTGTTTTCTCATTTAAAAAAGCTGAATAATAATTTATATTATGAAGGTATTCTGAGAATTACAGAAGGTTTAATGGAAACTAGTACATACTTGATATAAATAAATGTAAAAATTTTTTACCTCCCTTTAAAAAAATTAGGAAACTTAATATCAAAGTGTTTAAGTGACTTGCCCACGATCACACAGCTGACAATTTGTGTCAGTTCCCTCCAAAGTCACAGATGTTTCCTGATAGACGTGTGTCTCACAGGAAGGCTGGGATGAAGAGTGTGGTAAATGCATGCTTTCTTTCTTTTTTTTTTTTTTT